>NW_007729461.1:70535-97647 GCF_000696425.1 Galeopterus variegatus | reverse complement strand
AAAAGAAAAAAAAAAAAAAAAAAAAAAAAAAAAAAAAAAAAAAAAACATTGTGGGGCTTTGGGAACTTGGACAGGATTCCAGAGTGGGAATCACCATCCTAGGGCAGGGTATATATAAGCTGAAGAGCTAAGCAAGGGGTGGTCTCAGGGGCAAAGGGCTGAAGAGGAAGGGCAGATAAAGTCCAGGGTAGGAGCAGGTAAGAAAAGAGAGTTGCTATACCAGTCTGACCACCCAGGCAGATTGGCTGTCCCCAGATGGCCATCTGTAGAAAACAAGCATGCTTATCATAAGTCATGCACTGTCTGTATTGGAAATGCTGCCTGGGATGTAAGGTCAATCTTGGATAAAGTTTTGCATCACATATCATTTTTGACAAATCCTGCTGCTAGAACCTAACTGAAGTAGGTTGAATTATTTATAGACCAGGGTTCTTTGCCAAAAATAACCAGTATTGAAGCTGTTGGGATGACTAAAGCTGCCTTGCTAACAAACTTACATTTTGGCTATGCTCTTTTTTTTCCAAATATGTAAGTAGTAGTATTAAGTTGAGCTACTGCCATTGACACTTTTAGATTGCCTGTGAGCACAAAAAGTAAGCCAGCTTCTGTTAAAATATCTTTCTTCTACATCTTCCTTTTCTTTCATTGTGCAATTAATTCCATGGCATAAAGAAGATAAGAAAATGTAATAATGGCTATGTCTACTATTTCAAAAATGAAAAGGAAGAATTCTACTCCTGGTATTAAACAATATTTTCATGTATCAGGAATGGGACTTTGTGGCTACAAAACACTTAGGGGAATGTTAAGGGTGGTGGTGGTAGTGGTAGTATCAGTAAGCACTTAAAAATAATCAAAATTGACGCTTGCTGATTCGAAAATAAATCGGCTTGGAAGACAAGAATAAAGAGCCTATGGCTGTCCTTGAACAAAATACATGATTAAACGAAGGGAGTAGAAACTGTGGCCAGGTTTCCCTCCAAACTTAGCTAAGGCCTTGTCCATCCATTTTAAATGTTTCAACACTGTAGAGAGGATGGAGGCTCAGTAAATTTCCATCACATTTATAATCCAGGTGGATTTCAAAGATAGGTACAAACTGTGTTTAGGGATTAATTCACTGACCATAAAAGGGCAGTCACTGAGGCAGTGTTTATTGCATAGTCCCACAAACAGTGGGGACAGTTTACATGCACAGTGCCAAGGTTAGAAGGAGGTATAAAAACTGTCAGGCAAAACAACCAAGAAGTTTTTCAGAGAGAAGATGAAATTATATTAAAATATTCACTCTTTCTTGAAATGTAATTTGATATACACCTGTTAACCACTAGTTTAATTCACTTCTGTGTTCACAGATTAAAAGAGTGATGTGTGCCCTACAATTTTGCCAATACCAGCCTGCTCCTTCACTATAAATTACTGCTTTTCCTTGTCATATTCAGGGTTGAGCCCCATCTCCCACTTCTATTGCAAAACTTTGTTGCAGTAGTTCCTACACCAATCAAGATGTTCCTGAATAAAGTTTGCTTTACTATTCTTTAACAAATATCATTTTTTCTTTAACAATAAATCTCACAAACATGATGTTGTACAAAAAAATGCCACATTAGAGAAGAATAAATACAGTATAGTGCCATTTATACAAAGTTTAAAACATACAAAATAATGCCATATATTACTTTGTGAATGATAAATACCAAACTCAAATTCAGGACAGAGATGACTTCTGGTTTATCAAAAGTAGCAGGGCGGAGAACACAGGGGTCTGACCCTTCTAGTAATGATTTACCAATATGGGTGGTGGATGCAAAGATGTTTATTATATTTTTCTTTAAACTTTTGTAGGCCTGAAATATTTTGTAAAAAAATCAAAATTCACATAGAAATATAAACACACTTTTCCCTTCCCTAAACAGGAAGTGCTATGAAAGAGTATGACAAGGACATCTAATTTAGATTTGGACAAGGCCTTATAAGGAAGTGACATTTAAACTAAGACCTGGAGGATAAGAAGACACTGGTAGTTTGCCGGGAGGGGTACAGCAGAAAGTTGGAAAGAAACTTTGAGAATTCAAGTTGTGAAAGAAAGCCAAAGAGATATGTAATGGACAAATCATGCTAGATCTTTTATAGGCCACGCTGAAATTTCTAAACTTTATCTTAAGAACATCATGACTTGAATAATGTTTTAAAAATATTACCTTCTGACCAAAAAAATTTTGAAAATGAAGAACAAAGTGGGAGAATTTGTACCATTTGATTTCAAGACTTACTGTAAATCATAAGCTATAAAGTAATCAAGAGTGTGGTATTAGTAAAGAAAGAGACACACAGATCAATGGAACACAATAGAGAATCCAAAAATACACCCACTCATATGCAGGCAGTTGATTTTCAGTACAGATCCAAAAGCAATTCAACAGAGAAAGGACAATCTTTTCAGCAAATGGTGCTAACAAGTGAATATCTCCATGGGGTGGGAAAGAAGAGCCTCAATCCATACCTTGTACCAGGTAAAAAGATAACTCAAAATAGATCATAAATCTAAATGTAAAATCTAAAACTATAAAACTTCTGGAAGAAAACAGAGGAGATTTGCACTATTTTAATCAAAATAGGAGAAAATGTTTGCAAAGTATATATCTGACACTGGACTTGTATTTAAAAATATATAAAGAACACTCAAAACTCATTAATAAGAAAACAAGTAATCCAACTAAAAAATGGGCAAAAGGTCTTAAAAGACATTTCAGTAAAGAAAATATACACGAAAAAATGCTCAATATCATCAGGCATTAGGGAAAATGCAAGTTAAAATCATAATGAGATATCAGGATACACCTGTTAGAATGGTGAAAAACTGACAACACCAAGTACTGGCAAGGATGCAACTGGAACTCTAACTCATTGCTGATAGGAATGCAAAATGGTATTGCCACTTTGGAAAACAGTTTGGCATTTTTATCATATGATGCAAAAATACCATTCCTAGGTATTTACCCAAGTGAAGCAAAAACTTATGTTCACTTAAAAACCTGTGCACAAATGTTCATAGTGGCCTTATTCATTATTGTCCAAAACTGAAAACAATCCATATATCTATCAACTGTGAATGGACAAACTGTGGTACATCCATACAACAGACTACCAATAGACAATAAAAGGAACAATCTGTTGGTACACACAATATAAATGATTTTCAAATACATTATATTTAGTGAAAGAAGCCAGATTCAAAAGACTATATACAATACGATTCCATTTATATAATATTCTGGTAAAGGAAAAGCTATAAGGACAGAAAGTAGATCAGTGGTGGGTTGTGGATGGGTGAAGGGGTTGACCACAAAGTGACATGGGGGAGGTTTTTGGGTGATGAAACTTTTCTTATCAATTGCAGTGGTGGTTACACAGCTGTTTGTGTTTGTCAAACTCACAGAACTATACACTAAAAAGGGTGAATTTTACTGAATATAAACTGGACCTTACTAAAAACAAATGTATACTTTAAAAATATCACTTTGTCTGATGTGTGGAGGATAGATAGGAGGGGAAAAAAGTGGAAGGGGTAATACTGTCAGGAGACTATGGCGATATTCCAATGCAAGATGGTGGTGCTTCGGATGGGATGTTGGCAACAGAACTGGAGACAACTGGGTGGATACAAGATATATTAGTAAGATTACATCAGAAGGAAATGGTGATTGATGATGGATTAGATGTGGAGGATGAGGAAGAAGCGGTATCAAGGTGAGCCCCAGATTCCTGGGTGGATAAAGGCGCACTAAGTTCTGGTACGGACCTTCTTATAATTCCTAGAATGTTCTGCCAAGCCCCTGTATCTTTTACATGGGGCTCCCTTTTCCTGGAACAATTCTTTCATTTGATTAACTCCCACCCATCTTTCAAGAGTCAACACATAATTACCAGTATGCATTGTAAGCATCTCCTTTGTGAAGGATACTCCTAAGTATCACCTTGTGACTATTCCTTCCACAGCACTTATTATACTGTGCTGTAATTGTCGGTTTATTCACCTGCCTCTTCTACCATAAAAAACTTTTTAAGGAAATGGTGATTTATTTCCCACGGGTTTCAGTTCAGAAGGAACTAATTCTAAATATCATATAACCAAATCTTTTCAAATCCTGTAAGAGATTATTATAATACAGTTAGCATTATATTTATGAAGTGCACACTAATATAATGAATGTGATCACAGGATATCATATGCAGTGGACTGAATTGTGTCCCCCCAAAGTTTAATGTGTTTGGAGGCTTGGTCCCTACTGTGACAGTGTTAAGAGGGTGGGAAATGCTATTTTGGTAATTGAAAGGTGGGGCCTTGAAGAGGTGATTAAGTTGATGGTTTAATGGTAGTCACAGGCATTGTCCTGAGGGTTTTAAAAGAAGAGTACATGAGAAGTTCTTTCTCTGCTTTTGCCATCTTGCAATGTGATACCCTGTATCGCCAAGGAAGGCTTTTACCAGATGTGTTCCCTGGAGTTTGGACTTCCCAGCCTCAGAAACTGTAAGCAATAATTTTGTTTTCATATAAATCACCCAGCTGCAGGTATTTTGTTATAAACAACAAAAATGGACTAATACCACTATGATGCAAATAATGATAGTTGATAATAAAAATTTTTCATAATTATCTATTGTGATGCATGCCAGTGTAGCTCAATAAGAATAGCTCTAGACTTGGGATTGAAAGACCTTGGTGCAAATCTGTGCTTTGCTGGTCACTGGTAGGGTGATCTTCGGCCAGTTATTTTACCTCTGTGTCAGAATTTCCTCACATATACATTAAAGAGCATGCTAACAACAGGATGAAGTTTAAAGGATAAGTGAATTTATACAAGGAGAAGTAAGTGATCAGCATAGAACCTGGACATGATATGCAGTAATGAATATAAGCTGACACTGAGAGCACTAAGTGAATCAATCTTCATAATAAGTCTCTGGCCTTCAGTCTCAGGAGTTTAAGACAAACGTCAGGCCCGCTTCTATGCCTAATATCCTGATCATTTTTTAAAGGTTCCTTGAAAGCGTGTTCTAAGTTACTGTATAGATCATAATGTGAATGAAGATGAGTCCTAACAGCAGTGGCTGCAACCACACACTGTGTGAATATGAATGAGAACCTTCTGAATACACACATATCTTTTTAGTTACTTCTAGACCTGTCAGAATGATCCATATTTAAAAGATCCAAGTATAAAATGATAACGATAAATTAAATATCCCCAACCAAAAGTAAGCGACCTCTAGCCACCTTGGTAAATTAGGAACTGGTAAGTTTCTTACCTTTGGGGTAGACATCTTTTAGAGGGACTTCTCCTGGGGGCAAAATCCTGACTACCTGATTAGTATCTAAAAGAGTCACACAATTGCTCTGCTTTGGAGTCCCATTTTTCTTCTTTCCTCCATAGAATGCTGTATCAGTAACACTTGGTTTATGCAAAGATGATGGCCTCTTCCAAGAATAAACTTCACTGGGTGACTGAAAAGAAAAAAAGAAAGGTTAAAGTAGTGAATTATCACATACTACATTCACCACAACTTTAATAATGCAACCCTTAAGCAGATACCAGTGGTAAACTTATGTTTCGCAAGTATAAGAAAATCAAATTATTCCTCAACCTTTTTGAATTTGGTACAGAAGATAGCTGCTTCATCAATTATCATAATTTTCAGACAAGTGTGAAACATACAAGTTAAATTTAAGTCCTTCACCTACCATAAATTTATTTTTGTTAATGGCATTAGGCAGGAATCCATATTCAACCTTTTCTCATACAGACAGCTAATTGTCCAAATACCACTAACCTTTGTCCACTGATCTGCAATAGTATTATAAAATGCAGTTCCAAATGTATGCATTTGTTTCTGGGCACTACATTCTTCTACTGTATATTTTTCTACCCCTAGACCAATATCACATGGTCATACTTTCTCGAGTTTTATAATAAGCCTTGGAATTAAGTAGGGAAAGTACCACAATAGTATTATAAAATGCAGTTCCAAATGTATGCATTTGTTTCTGGGCACTACATTCTTCTGCTGTATATTTTTCTACCCCTAGACCAATATCACATGGTCATACTTTCTCGAGTTTTATAATAAGCCTTGGAATTAAGTAGGGAAAGTACCACTGCTTGGTTCTTCAGGGAAGTCTTGGTTATTGTTTGCTCTTGGGCTTCCCTAAAAATGTATGAGTTGCATTTGCTCTGCCTCCTTGTCAGTACTTGTTATTGTCAGTATTTTTTACTTTAGCCATTCTGATAGGCATGTAGTAGTATCTCATCATGGTTTTTAATTTGCATTTCTCTCATGACTAATGACACTGAATATCTTTTCACGTACTTATTTGTCATCCCTATATCCTCTTTGGTGAAGTGTTTGTTCAAATCTTTTGCCGATTTTTTATTCACATTTACCTTTAATTATATTTCTATTTAAAACTATGAGTTCACACAAGTATATCCAATTCCAATTGAAGAACTACAGGGTTCATTCTAGCTTCCTTCCTTTCAGTATCTGTAATTCCCTTCTCCAACAGTGAGAAACTTATTTTCATTATCCTTAATATACTATTTCATTACCCTTATTTCAGTATCCCTAATGTATTTACTTTCTTGCTCAAGTCCACTGTATGTGACCCATCTCCCAACTCCACTAACCTTACCCTCTGGGAAGATGCCCTGCTCACTTGCTTGGGTCCTGAAAGCCCACACACAGGCATGGACACCCTCCTCACCTTATTTGGGCTGCCCCTTCACTGGGACGCTGTCCTCGTCCTGCTTGGACATGATGCCCATTGCCAGTGGTTACCCCTCCTGCCACCGTGGATGTCCTTCTTACTTGCTCAGGTTCTGACTTCTAATACCTCACACTGGCCTAATATTTGCCTATTTTTTAAATTGGATTTTTTTTTTTACTGTTGAGTTTTTAAATCTTTATATATTCTGGATACAAGTCCTTTGTTGGAAATGTAATTTTCAAATATTTTTTCCAAGCCTGTAGACTGTCTTTTCATTTTCTTAACAGTGTCTTTTATAGAGTTGAAAATTTTAATTTTGATGAAGTAAAATTTATCAATTTTTTCTTTTATGTGTCATGTCTAAGATACACAGGACAATTTTTAATGGAAGTAGTGATAGTGGGTATCTTGTCTTATTCCTGATAATAAAATGAATGCTTTTAATGTATTCACTATTGAGGATGATATTTGTTATAGGTTTTTATAGCTATTTGGTATTAGCTTTAAGAAAGTTATGTAAGTTTATAATAATTTACATGCCTCTCATAACTGTATAAAAAAGTTAACAAGAAGTGACATACCCCTTTGTTGATAGTTTTATGAAGAATACAAAGAAATTCAAATCAAAGCAGAAAGGTGGTGTGGCATAGTAGAAAGGATATGTATTAGAGGGTTAGTCACACTTGAGCTCAAATCCCAGCTCCCTTACTTATAATATTTGTGACCTGGTAGATATAGCCTTTCTCTATTTCTGTTTCTTCATGTGTAAAACCTTGTAGAATTGTAAAAATCAACTATCATATATGAAAGGGCTTAGCATAAAGCAGTACCTGTCTATTGTGTTGGGGCCTAAAAAATATGAACATTATAAAATACTGAAGGGCTCCCCTGGTGACTCCAATCTTTAACAAATATTCATTGAGGACCTCATATGTGGTGGATACCATACAAAGTATGGGTGATATAGTTTTTTAATTTAATAAGGTCACTAGTCTTACAGGCTATAAAGAATTTCTATAGGGTTAATACAAACAGTGTCTTATACTCAGCTTTTACTTTCTAACTTTTTTTATAGTAATATTTCTATAGCATTTCTGTACTAATTTCTTCAATCAGAAGAAAGTGATTAGAAGATATATTTTAAAAATAGTTCTACCTCTAGAAAAAAGCTCCAATATTTTTCTACTCATAACAGCAAGCTCTGTAGAAAGCATATTAAACACATCTCTTTCATTCTTTCAAGGCTGGTGTAGACACAAAATGTTTCCTTTTGTGTTATATAATATGACAGCAAATGCTTTCTACTTGATAATTAGGAAGACATATGGCAAAGTCCTAAGCCACATATTATCCACTAGGTTTTGGATTTCAAGTGTCTTTTATCCTGAAGTACTCATCATTACATTTAATTACATTAAATTTTGAAGCATGTGAAATTGATGTACTATAAAAGCAGAGCCCATATTTTTATCTTTAAATGATTCTATCATCCTAACAGCTACAAAGGAAATTACAAAAAATTAAGTGTTTAGTCAAAACACATGAAAATACATCTAAGTACATGAAAGCAGAAAGGTTCGTCTAAGGTTATTACATGACAACTTGGACTGAAATAACCTTTATATTTCATTTCCCCACATTCCCATCAGGGGGAGATGGTGCTCACTTTCACCTGAAGCAAATTACAAATAATGTCACCTTTACAGATAACAGTAAATAACAGCAGATAACAGCAGAAGGGCCCATCTAAGAGAAAAATGAGTTGAGACCATTACCCATTATAGTATAACCTAGATGTTGCAAAGATATGATAAAGCAGAGCAAAACTCAATGGAAAGTGAATTGATCCTCAAAAGTGTTGAAAAGGGCCAAGCCCGTGGCGCACTTGGGAGAGTGTGGCGCTGGGAGCGCAGCAGCGCTCCTGCCACGGGTTCGGATCCTATATAGGGATGGCTGGTACACTCACAGCGCTCACTGGCTGAGCGCGGTGCGGCCCGTCTCAAAAAGGACAAAAAAAAAAAAAAAAAAAAGTGTTGAAAAATTTAACCTACAGTAGGGATAACCCAACAAATATAACTTTAAAAAATTCTAGGGCCGACCCTGTGGCGCACTTGGGAGGGTGCAGCGCTGGGAACGCAGTAGTGCTCCCGCCGCAGGTTCGGATCCTATATAGGGATGGCCGGTGGGCTCACTGGCTGAGTGCGGTGTGGCCGGTAACAACAACAACAACAAAATTCTAGAAGACATGCTACTTTATTAATCTTAGATTGTTCCTTTGGCAGTTTCCATGAGCACGCATTAAGACAACATGATCAAAAACCACCATCAGTAGGTTAAGCATTTAATTGTGTCATGAATACACAATTAAATACTCATTTCCCCTTACAAAATTATATCATTGAATTACGCTTTAAATGTAAAATTTTTAAAAAGTAATGAAACTATATAGATAGAATATAGTTTTTTTGGGGTTTTTTTTTTGTCTTTTTTCATGTCCGGCAACGGATCGCAACCCTCAGTGTCGCGCCCGTACCAGACCGGGACCGGCAACGGGATCAAAACCCTCGGTGCTGCACCCACACCTCGCTCAACCAGTGAGCGGGAACCGGTCTGTATGTGGGATCCGAACCCTTGGCGGGAGCGCCGCCGCACTCCCAAGCGGCGCACCGTAGCAGTGCGCCACTGGGCCGGCCCCTAGAATATAGTTTTTAATGACTGCTTTGGAATGCAGACTTAATCTGAAATGTTTACCAGAAAATGATTAAGTTTTTAAATACCACTCAAATAGGCTTATCGATTTTATAGGTCAAATTGAGGGGAAGAAATGTGTATTCAATAATTTAAAAAATTGTTGCTTACCATGAGATCTGGGAAACCAACAACTATTGTAGCATAACTGTTCTTATCTGAGAAAACTCGGTTGGGAGAGGCAATCTTTTGTCCCACAGCTGAACTTAGATTTTCAGATGATAACTGATCACTTGAAATTTTGTGAGGTATGCTGAATTCTGTTTCTGAAAAGTGTCAGACAAACATTAGACACCATATGCCCCTAAAATACTCCAGGAATTAATTTTTTGCAAGATTTCATTTTTAACAATTCAAACAGAAAAAAAAAAGGTAAGAAAGAAAAACCACTTTCAATTGCATTCATAGGCTTTTGTCTGAGAAAGCTGTTTATACAATTAAGGCATCTTTCCGAAGTGATTCCAAACATTTATGGAATTCAAAATTTTATTAGCAATCAATAACATCATTAATAGCTTTCTGCAGAAAAGATGTGAAACTGACCCAATCCACTGAAACTGCCAACCTACCATTGGCAATGGTATGTTTTAGATTTTTTTTTTTTTTAAAGATGACCGGTAAGGGGATCTTAACCCTTGACTTGGTGTTGTCAGCACCACGTTCACCCAGTGAGCAAACCGGCCGTCCCTATATGGGATCCGAACCCGTGGCCTTGGTGTTATCAGCACCGCACTCTCCCGAGTGAGCCACAGGCCGGCCCCATCACTGCTCTTTTAAAAGACCAATTAAAATAGCCATTCTTTTCAATGTCTGATAAGATCCTTTCTAGCCTACAGTCTATTATTTTGTTCCTCTTCTCTTTTTTTTTTTCTTAAAAGATGACCGGTAAGGGGATCTTAACCCTTGACTTGGTGTTGTCAGCACCACGTTCACCCAGTGAGCAAACCGGCCGTCCCTATATGGGATCCGAACCCGTGGCCTTGGTGTTATCAGCACCGCACTCTCCCGAGTGAGCCACAGGCCGGCCCCTAGATTTTTTTTTTGTAAGTACTGTTTGCCCCCTAAAACTGTGATGAATTAAGTAGAAATCCTTATGGTCTATGGAAAAAAATAAAACATGTTATCCTAAATTAGACTTAGAACCTAAATGTATATAAAAATTCTGAATTCTTATTTAAAAAAATTCATGGATAGTGCTTAAAATAGTAAGCTTCCTTATTATGAATGAAAGATGGTAAGGTCTTATTTACTATTTCTACTGCAGTGACTAAATTTTTCTTTTAGTATAAATTTAACACAGGCTAATGTTATTGTCCTTAAATGATTCCAGAGGGCAGTATGTATACAAGTATGTACCCATACAGCCATAAACACAGAGAACATAGTATTTACCTTGTGTAACTCCAAACCCTGAGCTAGGCAGCTCCTCTTTCAACACATACAACTGGCAAAACCCACTGTCCTCAGATTCAATGTGTGCAGGCTTAGTTAAAAGATATTTCCTGTAAACAAACAAAACACCTAACTTAAATGAAAAGATTCTCTTTTTTTAATAATGGTTAAGGCTAGACTAAGAAAAATTAGAGTTTTCCCCCATCAAAGCCTCTTTTTTTAGTAGTCTAATTTGCAGTTTCAGAGTTTCATCATGAATTAGTAACCTCTCAACATTGTGTTAAACAGCAGTGCACAATAACAATGCAGTAATAAATGTGAACCCAAAACCCAGCACTTCCTATAAGAGGAAGGCTGTTAAGAAAAAAGCAATTCTAATGGGGCATGCCCTTGTTATCATGGGGCCCTCTCTTGATATGACTCTTCCATCAGCCAGTACATGAGAGTGTGACTCTGGTTTGTGACCAGCTAAGGGACATAAGCCTTCACCACTGTAGTCCCCTTGATCTACTTATTTTTAAGATTTCTAAAATATGAATGTATAAATAGCCATAAATCTTTTGCAGCAGGCCATTTCTGCTTATCAGCAAAGGGGCAGAAAGTATGCACTTAGCTAGTGGATAGAATGCGTGAGGGAGGGAGACTCAAAATTTACTGTACACTCTCTATATGCCAACTGCTACTAATAGTGTACTGATACAGTCCAATGGGGGCAGGCAACACAAACACAAACATAACCACAACCAAATAAGAGCATATAAGATAAAAAGAAGAAGCAACTTCTAAGGTGTGGATTCTGTGAAGTTACAAAAATGCAATAGCTCTAGGATGGGAACTGTGGCTCTTTGAAGAGAGGATGAACTGAAAATTACTTTGAAGTATCTCTAGTTTGGCAAGAAAACAATGAATTCTCAATGTGCTGATAGGAAAAAGTTCAAATAAATATGGATCATATATAAAATTCATTATTTTTTACTGGTAATTTCAATGTAATGCTCTAGGAAGTGACATTTAACTTATTTTAATTTTCTCCTCCCTTTCTCTTTCTCTCGTAACTCTCACATACAGAGATGCCGCCAAACAGAAATTGTTAAAAGACAGACACAAGGAAGACAGAACAGTAAGGATGTTGAATAATTGATAAATAAGGCTGAGCTACAGCACACTACATGAGATACTATATAGAATCACCCACTGGTTTGTTTTGCTCTCCACTAGAAGCCACTTGTCCTCTGCTACAAGAAAAACCATCTTGAGGTTGATGGGAAGTGAGATGGTGTGAGTTCTTCCTTCTAGAACATCCAGCACAGTTAGGCTATTCCTGAAAATAAGAAAAGCAAACTATATTTGAAAGGAAATGGTGAGGATAATGGTTGAGTAACTGTGGCATAATCATTTCATGATATATTGTACAACCCCCAAAAAGAATGTTTTTAAGACTAAGCAGTAACACAGAACAATGTTAATAGAGAGAACAGATATACAAAAAAGTGACAGCTGCCATGTCAGTAGTGGCTGTGTCATGGAATTAAGATTGCCACCTTTTCTTATGTCTGCTTTTCAATGTTCTGCAACATGGGAAGAGTTGCTTTTATAGTAAAACATTTATGATTTTGTTGCATTAGTTTTACAACAAACAAGTACAATTAAAACAGGAAACAGAATGGACAAAATAAGGACCCCAGTTTAAATATTCTAGAATAAAGAGCTCACCCATTTTCTTTGTAGAATACTAGCCAGTTTTTGTGTGAAAATTCCTTACACATTTTATAAGTTTCCTACAGACAAAACAAAACAAAATATGGATATTAAATGTGTCAGATGCAGTCATGTCTCTTTAGCTGCTTCCCCCTAAATGAAGCTCCTCAATGTGTAAAACATGTAATTCTTAGAGAAAATCTCTGTTTATCCACTCCAAGACTTTTATGATTAGGTTACATGGATTAAACTTATATTTCCAGACTTACTGTGAACTACATAATAAAACCTCTTTAGAATAAAATTTTTAAAATAACCCCAAATACTGTTTAGAAATAAACATGCTATCTGATAGTGAACCATGGAATCTGCACCATAACATAAACACACAGGAAATACTTTGTTTTCTAGATTTGGATACATGTATAACATTTAAAAAATCTCTTCTTTCAAGGTCTGTAAAGACATAAGTATGCTGTCCTGCAGGGCAGAGGATAAGCTTTATTTTATGGCCATTACCCTTTTCTGAAGGGCAGAATAAATTCTTTAGGGTTGGCCTAAACTATTTACTGGTTTAAAACAGTTGTTTATCTAGTAGGGGCAATCAGGTATTGTATTCATATTTTTATCACATACATCTAAAACATAACTACATAACTGAAAACCAGGTTAAATTAAATGCATAATTAGGAATTTGTTATGAATATCATCCACAAATAGCCCACAATGTTTTATTATTCTTAATTCAGTCCTGGTAAATCTTTATGTGAGTATGATGAAGACAAATAGAAGCTACGGACATTTAATTATATGTGTATCTATATCTATATTTGTATTATATTAAAATCTAAATGTGCATAATAAGAGAATTCTCTTGTGCATTATAGTAAACAAAAGGCACTGAAAGGGATGGGCAGGCATGCATCTTTCTGATTATAAAGCTATAGGAAAGCCTTGGCAATTTGCTGGAGAAATTTGGTATTCCTTACAGCTTCCTCCTTGTTCCACCAGGAAGATTTCTTAGATGTAACCTCTTCTAAAGGGAGGACGAGACGACGAAGGGCCCGGCCAGCGGTATCTAACAACAAGATGACATTACTCTGCAAATAAAGATGGTAGAAAAAAGTTCAAGATTTGTTCCTTTTTTTTTTTCTTTTAGTAGTAGTTATATGGAAACCTGAGAGTGAAGGTTATAGTGATAAACCAAAGCGAAGACAACAATATTGAAATACTTAAGAGATATCACAAAGACACAAAATGATTTTCCTTATTACAGAATTTAAAGTTTTAGATGGTTTTATTAACATATTTCTAATTATGTAATACAGAAGGTATTCTCTTTGAAGATTTTTATCTCAAAACCATTCCCTTCTAAATATAAGCTAGCCAAACCATGATTCTATTTTGTTACACACAAGGAAATTAAGAGAATTGATAATTTTAAAAAGTTCATTTACTTTTATCAAAATTACACTTAGCGAATGCTCCATTGAAAGCTCTCTTACATCATGAATAATTAAGTCTCATCGATCCTTTTCACGAATTCAGGTACAATTCAGAAAATAGGTACATGATATAAAGATAGGTTAGCAAGAAAATTCGAAGGACCCCACTAACCTAGCTAAGTAATGAATGTTTCTTCATCTTGAAATTCACTAAACTTGAAGAACTTTCATAACTGGTGCTGTAATAACGTACAAATAAGAGATTTCTTCAGCATTATTAATCACAGCTATGCAATGAAGTAACAATCTCTCAGTAGTTAGGAATGTTTTTTCAAGAAAAGAAATAAACTTTAAGCATTAAAATACATGGACAGAAACACATAAATTAAAACCTTAAAATTGAGAAAGCCAGGAAAAATAAAATATTTTAAAGGTATACAAAGAAGCTGGCCTTTTAAATTAAAACATAAAAACGTTTAAAGATTAGACTAGTGGTTTGCAAAAAGGCACCTGCAAGTTGTCAGGCCTCATTGTTATGCAATTGTCTTTTCTTTCTTGTTTTTGTTTGGTTTTAAATTTGGGGCTCCTCCAATTATCCTAACACTTATAAACATTTCATTTCAAGAAGAACTTCCTTTGGGGAAAATAATGTCACAAAGCACCCAAAGAATTAATATATACTTTGCAAAATATAGAAACCAATAAAATGTGAATTTTGTTCATTTATTCCATAATATTTATTGAGCACCTTATATTTTAAAGCACAAAAGAAAATACAATGATGAATTAATCATGGCCCTTGCTGTCTATTATGTAATCCAGTTAGAGAAATTTTTTAAAATGTAAAAGATTAATGATTTATCTACAAACCTAGCACTTCATACCATGGTTTCAAATTTATTTTACAAGCTAATTTTATTGAGGTACTCAAGAATTAAAATGGTATTTGCATCACATAGTTTACTTCACACCATATACTTGCAGTCTTGGGTGTATTAAAAATTTTTACTAAGCATACTGACAAAGCTTTAATTTTTTCCACAAACACCACCCTTAGGATGCATCATTCTGCATAAATTGTAATTCTCCATTAAGACTATATTAGGAATATTCTTTTAAAAATTAACATCTAATGGGCCGGCCCGGTGGCGCACTGGAGAGTGCGCCGCTTGGGAGTGTGGTAGTACAGCGGCGCTCCCGCCGAGGGTTCGGATCCCATGTAGAGACCGGTTCCCGCTCACTGGCTGAGCGCGGTGCGGGCGCAACACCGAGGGTTGCAATCCCGTTGCCGGTCCCCAGTACGGGCGCGACACCGAGGGTTGCGATCCCATTACCGGTCAGTAAAAAAAAAAAAAGACAAAAAGGAAAAAAAAAAATTAACATCTAATACAAGATGGTATCTGAAAGTTTTAAAAACGATAGAGTTTTCTTTAAGAAAACATATAAATAAGTTAAAAATTTACAGTCTTTGTTCTAGATTAAATCTTTTCTGAGTATTTTTTAATAAAGAAAAATCTTTCTTGTATGATAAATATGTACAACATTAACATGCATTCTTAACACTTAAGCAATTTGGGATAATATTATTTTTTCTAAGCAAAAGAAAGTCCTGAAAATAATGTCTTATCCCCCCAAAACGATTAAGTAGAAGAATGAGCAAATGATTAAACTGATATGATTAAGCAGAAAAATAAGTTAGGACAGTTTTCCATTTTTCTTCCTTTTTAGGGCTTAATACTTATATAGTCAAAACTTGACATAAATGAACTGAACAACTCTATCTTTCTAAGTGACAGAGAACATACATATTTCCAGCCATTGCTGTATTTAGAATTAGTTTTATAAGCAATTGGCAACATGAAGGAGTTCTGTTGCTCCATCCTTTTAGATGTTAATGGTTTCCTTCTGTAAATGACTAATGATATATTCTGTCTGAGTTTAAAAATAGAATTTTGCGTCACACATGAGTGCATGTAACTGTGGCTTTGGCGCTCTTTCAAGGGGGGCAGGGAGGAGAACTAAGTGAGCAATTTTATTATGTTTGTATTTGACTGGGAGAAAAGTAACCTCTGGATGACCTCAATGTCCCAAAGTCTGAAATTCTAAACTTTGTACAGATGTAATGAATAATCTCATGGGGTGGGGGAGGGAGAGTCCTTATTTTTAGGCATGGCAAAGTTTCCCTTTCCTCACTTAAGGTTTTATTTTAGCAAGGAATTTTTGAACAACTCCTTAAACTAACCATTGAAATGCATCCGTAGCAAAGCTTTATTTTAAAAAGACTAGGAGTAGGTGAATTCATGGAAGTACTTCTCTATTATATTTTAGCTTCATTTTCAGTTAGGGCAGAATGAGGAAGAAGGAATTGGTGGCAGTCCATCCATTTTTTATTCCACTGCAATTATTTCTCAGTTGTTAAGTTTCACAGCTGTGTGCTGTTCACATGGAATTCAACAGGTTTGACATCCTAACAGGGCCATATTATAAAATAGCTAAGATATCCTCCCTGGGGAAAAAGAAGACAGTGCAGAGGACAAGTAGAGTGGAAATATCCAGATAAGCCATGCATGTCTGCTCAGAGTGCAGGAGCAACTTTCTGGAACACTGTTGAAACTGTGACCATTGAGATAAGTAACACAGCATATAAGAATGCCAGGGGGCAGATTCTGGCTGTGGAAGTCAAGCACAGCTTTACAATGAAAATATATTTTCTTTGACAAAAGTCATCGTAATTGAACAGATTAATCAGCAATGCTGCCAAATAATTGGATCTTTTGAGAAAATACATCACTTTCTGAGAACCTAAAAATCTGGTACTTTTAAAGAATTCATATATGTAGATTTGACAGATAATTTGACAGTTGAAAATTTGGCAGGACTATTTGAATAATACTCCAAATTTAGATTCTCATCCAAATTTGATTGACTTAACTGAATTAGAGATCACCAAGATATCATGTGCTTTTTATGACAGCTTGTTCTGGCTATGGAATTCAATCTAATGGCACTGATATTTTGTTGGAAGTCTATAAAAGCAAAATCCTCACTCCAATTTGCTCGACACAACTTTTACAAGTAGAATCGGAATATTTACAAATATTGCTTCTAGGAGAAAGTGAAAGTAAAGGAAACATAAAAATAAAACCAGAAAGAAACTTATTAACTCAGAATTTATGATAATTATTTAGGCAAGGACTAAGGTTAAAGTTGACTTATTTTCTTGATAACATTTTGCTCTTTAAATATTTACAAACAGGGCCGACCCCGTGGCTCACTCGGGAGAGTGCAGCGCTGGGAGCGCAGTGGTGTTCCCACCTCGGGTTCGGATCCTATATAGGGATGGCCAGTGCGCTCACTGGCTGAGCACTGTGCGGGCGACACCAAGCCAAAGGTTGCAATCCCCTTACTGGTCACACACACACAAAAAAAATTACAAATAAAAGCATTGCATTTCTTTAATATTTTCCTACTATGAATATTTTAAAATTTTTCACACTAATCATTTCCCCAAGATCTGCAGTGTGTGGGAAAGTGGGTGAAGTTTTAATTCTGTTGGGGTCAATCCAATTTGGATTGAATCTCAGTTCTACCATGTACTTGAGGGGCAAGTTACTTAAACTCTCTGAGTCTCATATGTAAATATGGCTAACAGCTACCTCACTGGGCAGTTAAAAGAATAACATGAGATTACGTATGTAATCTCTTATTTGACACATTGTCAGCATTTAAAAATTGATCCTTCTCCTTGAGACATGTAGTACTTGCCTTCCAGAATACTACACTCTTTGGTTTATGCACCTATTTCCCTGGTCACTCATTCTCAATAACTGTCATTGACTTTTCCTCATCTCCCTGATTTCTTAATATTTTATTACTTCAGGTCTTAGTGTTTGGACTTCTCTTCTCCACCCATATTCACTCTATTGGTGACTTCTTTCAGTCTCATGGCTTTAAATAGCATTTATATGCTAATGACTCCCAAATTTATATTTCTGGTTATGACCTCTCCATTGATGTCTCATCATCTACTTAGATGTTTAATAGACATCTCAAATTTAATCAAAAGTCATCTGAGCTTCCCTCCCAAATTGATTCCACATCTCTGTTGATGGCAACTCCATCCAAGTTGCTCAGGCCCTAAATCTTGAAGGCCTTAACTCTATTCTCTCTCACCCCCATATATCTGATTTGTTAGAAAATCCCGTTGATTCTATCTTTGAAATATATCCAGAATCTATCATTACTTATGACCTCCATTCTCCTCCAAATCACCATTACTTACAGCCTGGATCATTCCAAAAATCTCTTAACTAGTCTCCCTCATTCTGCCTTAGCACCTATAGACTATTCACCATAGAGCTGCCAGAGAAATCCTTTAAAATTATGTCAGATCACGCTGCTACTCTGCTCAAAACTCTCTAATGCCTTCCCCTGAACCTTCAATGGCCTACAAGGCTCTACATAATCTGCTTTCCACTGCCCCTTCCACCTCGACCCCACCTCAAACCACTAAGTAACCTGTTTACCTCTCCTCATCTTACTGTCTTCTTCATTCAGTATTTCCTACTGTACATCTTCAAAGATGAAAAGGAATGTTTAAGCTGCTAGGCCTTTGAGTTTACTGTTCCTTTTGCCTGGAACTCTCTTCTTCCAGACATCCATTCCCTCCCCATCTTCATCAAGTCTTTATTTAAGTATACCCTTTCAGTTGGGCAATCCCTGCCTATTTTATTTTAAATTGCAATTGTACTCTCTCTTGCTTCTCACCTGCTAACTTAAGATGTAATTAAATTAATTATTTATTTTGCTTATTGTCTGTCATCCTGAACCAGAATGTAAGCTCTGACGACAGGATTTTTGTTGTTTTTTTCACTGTGGTATCCCCAATGGTAGGCATATGATATGTATCTGTTAAATGAATAATATGCCTAGTATAGTACCTGACAGATACTAGGTGAATAAAAGGTATGCAGAAACATTAAACTGCTTTCTATTGGTATAGTACAGATTAACTTAGACATATAGAATTCTCCTAAGTAAAACACAGCCTGTCTTTTTTTTTCCTTTTTTTTGTCTTTTTTCGTGTCCGGCAACGGATCGCAACCCTCAGTGTCGCGCCCGTACCGGGACCGGCAACAGGATCGCAACCCTCAGTGTCGCACCTGCACCTCGCTCAGCCAGTGAGCGGGAACTGGTCTGTATGTGGGATCCGAACCCTCGGCGGGAGCGCCGCCACGCTCCCAAGCGGTGCACTGTAGCAGTGCGCCACCCGGCTGGCCCATACACAGCCTGTCTTTTGCTTTATATCTTCTGTTTGGAATTATCTTTAGCCTGACTCTGGGCATCTATACTTTTCAATAGTGCAATCTTAGTGCATTAACCCACAGTAGTGATGAATGGACCTTGAGCATCATTAGATACTAAAGGAACTTAGTGTATTCCATTCAGTATATTTACATGGCTGTCTGTACATAAAGAATGTCATTCTGCCTCAGATAAAATGCCATCTCCTACAAGAAGGTATCTCAGTACTCTTTTTAAACAGTTCACCCTCCCAACTCCTCCTACGTATCCATCTCCATCACTCCCTCAAAAATTAGCCTGTTTCTATATAGCACTTATCACTACCTGAAATTGGTAGTGATATGTTTATTTGTTGGTTTACCTGTTTCTTGTCTGTCTCCCCAAAGAGAGTACAAGCTTCACAACAAAGAATTATCTGGCCCCAAATGTCAATAGTGTCGAGGTTGAGAAACCCTGACTCACCTGTTTCCAGACTTACAGGTTGTGTCAAAATCTACACAGAGAAGGAGATATTAGCCTACCTTTGTGGTACCGATAAAATACAACTCCTGACTCATCCTTCCAGCCCTTCTCTTCAATCTTCATGAAAGCACGTATTTTCAGTTATAGGTTGCTAATGACTTTTGCTTTTTCTCTCACATGTTATTCTTTGCATAATTGTAGCACGTGAATAACCTGATATGCATTACCTGCTGCTCGTGGAGAATCACTTGTCCCTTGAGTGGACTTCCCAGTGGTGCCACTGTCACAAATGGGTGCCAAACTCCACTGGCCGTTCTTGGAAAGATGTCAAAAAAGTCCACAAAGTAACCACTTTTCCCATTCATATTCATAAAGTATAAGTAAACAGGATTGCATGTAACTATGTAGAGAGTATTTTCCTCATTTTCTGAAATGACAAAAAGGTGTTAATTTTGTGGATTGCAGCTGATTTTCTGACTAGTCCGGAGGTGGTGAAAACTGAATCATGAGGTTTAGCACACAGTTGGAATTCAGATGATGATGTGTATAGATGGAATGATTAGGCTAAGAACACCATGAGAACTTAGTTCCTACCCTAGATATAAATAGGGCCACATCTATTTATTTGAGGAAATAAGTATCTATTTGTTTCTAGAAAAATGCCATAATATCTCATGATAACACTATTAAATATTTAACAGTCCTCAATGTTAAAACTCAAGAAATTCTTCCTTGTATGACAGCAAAAAGTGCTTTGTGCTCCAGTGAAGGACTGTTTTCTCTTGTTCTCTTGTTGGTTCAGATGAACAACAGTTAATCAACATCTTCTACCTGATAATCTTGCATTTTCTAGATAGTTAATAGATCTTCAGGATTTCTTGATATAAACAAGTAACTCCATTTTAAAAATCTTAGCTCTATGGATCTTATTTTACAAACTTTTGCTCATATTTGAGCATTTATTATAAAATCTCTTTCTTTTCAATCTGAATACCTGCCTAAGTCTATTTCCTGAATTCTGTATCAGTGCTTCTTCAATTTTCAAGTGCCTATGAATCACCTGCGGATCTAATAAAAATGAAGATTCCAATTCAGTAGGTCTGGGGTGGGGCTTGAGTTTCTGTCTTTCCAATAAGCTCTCAGGAAATGCCAATGCTGCGGATTTGAGGTCCTGCCTTTGAATAGCCAGCCTCTGTACTAAGTTTCTTAAAATCTCTTATGTAATTACCTTGAGGCAAGGGAATAAGCTGCTTTGGTACAGTAAATGCTATCAGTATTGCTGTAGAGCTAGGGTTGGGTCTGGAGCTCACAGACCCCTCAAGCCCGTTGTCCAGACTGGGTCACAAACCCTTCACATGTCAGGCTGGGTCACCAGACCCCTCATACACAGGTCTATGAGCTAGGTAACTGGCAAAGAGGTCCTTGGAAGCCATAGGTTGGAGAGCATGGCCACGCAGGGCGGACGTCTGAGGCAGTAGACACCAGCCAAATTGTGGAGCCATGCATGTGCATTAACTCCACCCACACACAACTTGCCTACAAAGAATGCGCCACACCACCCCCAACCAGACCTAAGGCAAGGAGGCCTGATTAAATTATTCTATGTTCCCAATAATTGCCCATCACCCAGGTATCTATTTTACAGTGGTCATATTTTCTGAACTCAAAATTAAGACACAAGACATGACAATGAGATACAACATTTTTTTTTTTTTCCTTTTTTTTTGTCTTTTTTCGTGACCAGCAACGGATCGTAACCCTCAGTGTCGCGCCCATACCGGACCGGGACCGGCAATGGGATTGCAACCCTCGGTGTTGCGCCCGCACCTCGCTCAGCCAGTGAGCGGCTGGTCTGTACGTGGGATCCGAACCCTCGGCGGGAGCGCCGTCGCGCTCCCAAGCGGCGCACTGTAGCAGTGCACCACCGGGCCGGCCCCGAGATACAACATTTAAGTTTAGGACTGTCCTTGAAAATCTGGAACACATGTGTGTGCATATGTTTGTAGCATACACATTGTCATATTGTCTCCTAAATGTGTCTTTTCAGCCATTCTGTTGACTTGTTTCTTATCAATGTTGCTTATGTATTTAAATTTACTGTATCTTTATATGTAATATTTGGAGTATATATGTATATATTATATATATATATATATATATATAATATATACATATATACTCCAAATATTACATATAAAGATACAGTAAATTTAAATACATAAGCAACATTGATAAGAAACAAGTCAACAGAATGGCTGAAAAGACACATTTAGGAGACAATATGACAATGTGTATGCTACAGTTCCAAATATCAGAGAGAATCACAGAATTTATAATTTATGAATCTTTTTTAATGCTTCCATTATCAACATAAATAAGTTCAATTCAACATTTATTGAGTACCTTCCTACATAGTATAGAGAATGGGGAATACAGTAAAAGTGCTAACAGAAATGTACTTAATAAGCTTATAAGTATTCTCTCTTACTGCAGGCATTAAGTGCAGTTGGATCTTTGGCTTAAACATGTAGATATAATTAATTCTGATTCTAACCCAAGAAAATGCTCTTTTCTCTCACAAATGCAGAATAAGGTAAAAAACCAAAAAATAAAAGCCAACATAAAAGTACAGTAGTTTGCAAATGTGACAAATACTGAAATAGAGGGTTAAATTATATCAGAGACAACAAATTAATTTTTCAGGGCCAACTCTGACTGGCAGTGGCTGCCTGGAATGTTGTGTTGAGAAGTATTGAGAGACTGTGACCAGGTTTAATGAGAAAAGTACTGCAACTGATTAGCAACGCTGTCATAGGCATGGGCAGAGGATCACAGCACATTTATTTACAATCCCTAAATAGGAGACAAGGGCCAAAGTTCAATCTTTATCCATAAAATCCCGTACTTTCTCTCTACTAATGAATATAAAATATCTTAATAAGAGCACCAATCTTTTACCAAAATAAAAAAAACCTGTAAAATTTTTAAAGCACATTATTTTTATTCTAAATAGCTGATTTAGGGAATAAACAATATCCATAGAATTTAAAGGCACCAAAAAAAGACACTGATTTTCGCTTCAGCGATCTGCAACTTAGTCAAGTTAAAGACTCTCTCTTCCCCCGCCACCATTTCCGTTTATGTCACCTTAGTAACTTACATCAATTGAGGAACTTCTGCCAAAAGTACCCAGGGCCCATAGCATAAATCATTAGGTAATGGCAACATTCCAGAACTGTAGATGCCAAAAATTTACATCCTTTATTTGCCATTCCCTACAATGAGAAGTTTAATGACTGCAAATCACTCTAGCTCTGCTTTCGTGGTTCATGCAATCACCAAACTAGAATCCCAGCCAAAAAATCCAATGTTTCTCCTTTTTCTTTTTCCCTTCTATTTTTAGCACATGCCTGGGTGTGTTTAACTTTGTGCTACAATTGTAATGAGAAACAGACATATGCATACAAACTCAGCAGTGCTTATATGGATTCCACAATAGCATTTTGTTAGGTTGTTAGAGGAAATTAGTTCTAAATTACATATAATTGCTATCCAATCCAAAATGACAGTCACTGAGTCTATCATAAACTTCTTGATGTCTATAGATTACTTTAATCCATCTCTTTTAAAAAAAATCAATGCGGGAAAGAAAGATCAAAAGAATAAGTTGACATACCATGTGATGTAGCAATGTCACAGATTAAATTAATTTCATCCAATGGTAAGCTCCAAGAGGCACATTCTTCAGTGAAGTTTAGGGATCTTTCCTCACGTCTTTCTATTGGATACTCCTGTATGTTTATAAGTACTGGACCCTATAAACAAGTAGTTATCTAAGTTAAGAAATTTGGGTAATAAATTTTCTACCAAAATGTAGAAGAGCTAAAGTTCCTTAAAAACACAGATTTTAGATTCAAGTAATTCAATATCCTGATTTACCTCTTCTCATTTTATTGACCGGCATAGTACTTATAACAATAATACCATATATTTGCATTTATAAACGCTTACACATTTGCTATCTAATTTCTCACTTTTTCTTTTTACTTAAAAAATATACCAGATGTAAAATCCCACGGGATCTCATTACTTCATTCCTTCCTAAACCAAGAGCCAATTTTGAACTCCAAGTATCAGGAGAGCTCTCCAAACCAGGAGAATAATTTATAAATGAATGAGCCAGGGCCTGATATATTTTCATTCTGAAGAATGACTTTTATAGTACATAGAAATGTAATGGTTGAATCTGGGTCTTTTAAATGAAATGTAAAAAAAAATGTGGGGCCGGACCGGTGGCGCACTGCTACAGTGCGCCGCTTGAGAGCGCGGTGGCGCTCCCGCCGAGGGTTCGGATCCCACATACAGACCGGCTGCTTACTGGCTGAGCGAGGTGCGGGCGCAACACCGAGGGTTGCGATCCCGTTGCCAGTCCCGGTCCGGTATGGGCGCAACACTGAGGGTTGCGATCCGTTGCCGGTCACAAAAAAAGACAAAAAGGAAAAAAAAAAATGTGACATTTGAAATGAAAAAAACTCCCAAACTTACTGATAACTACTAGTGCTACTCATAAAAGGTAGAGTATTTCATACATGGCAATAATTATTCAATATAAACACAAGCAGAGGAACTAATTTAATAATGTTATGGATATTAATGCTAGGTAATTAAGGTAGGACTTCCTGGAAGAACTGTCTAGATGTAACTAAAATTTCAATAATCTGCATGCCCTACAGTCATTAATCAAAAACATTTGGGATAGATATTGGCATCCATGCCCTACCCCCACCATTTAGTCTGTTCTTGGGGGCTGGAAAACTAAAAACTTCATTCCTCACACTCCCTTGAGAAAGGATTCTGGAAGTGATTTAGATTCTGCAAATTAAATGAGATTTGGAAGGCAGAAGAGAGGTAGTGGCCATCTTCCTGCAGCAATAGCAGACAAGGAAGCTCTCACAAACATAAGCAATTAGATTCTATGTTCTACCACAGTGGTTGACAAACTATGGCCTGCAGGCCAAGTCTGACCCACTGCCTGTTTTGGTACATAAGATTTTAGTGCAACACAGCCACACCCATTTGTTTATGTATTGCCATGGCTGCTTTTGCACCATAACGGCAGAGTTGAGTAGTTGCAACAGAATCTGTATGGCCACAAAGTCTAAAATATTTACTATTTGGCCCTGTTCAGAAAAAGTTTGCTGACCCTGCTTTACTGTGCAGCCCTCCAGCAGCAGGGCTGGTAGCAGAAATGTGGACCTTGAAACTACCAGTCCAGGGTACCCCTCTGCCCCTCCCCCCAACTTCTGTTCCTCCTGCCCTTTATAATGATTTTACAAGCACTTAATTCCCCACAGTAAAACCCTTTATGCTTGAAATATCTAGAGTGATTTCTGTTGCAACTAGTGACTAATACTCCTTTCCTTTACCTTTTCATATGAAGATAGTGCCTATCATCAATATATAAATAGAGTCTGAAAATTCAAAAAGCACAAAGTTTTAATCCTTTTAGCAAACACGAAGTAAAGACAAATATCACAGAGTGACTGACCTAGGAAAATATGCAACATACCTGACTATCCTAAATTCATATTAGCTCTGAGAAATTCTATATGCCTTAGGAATTGCCTACATTGAGTCCCTCAGAGGCCAGGCTGATTTGAAGAACTATCTTAGCAGAAGCTAAAATAACATCAGATCAAGTCATTTCTGAGATTGTATGAATTTTCTCCAGGGAAGATACAAAAGCATTTGTAAGATTCATTATTTTAAAATGAAATAATAGAGATATCAACCTTTATATCTATATGATGAGTTTCTGCAGGACACAAGAGTTTTTGCATTCCATTTCTTGCCTGGCCAGTCGTCCAGTAGCCCATGAATGTCTGCTCTGGCAAAGGCAACCTGTCAAGGATGATTTGAAAATTAAACATTTTTTCTTGTTTTCAAGTCATAGGAAAAAATAATGAGCCATCTATTATCAACCACACAAATAAATCTGAAGAATGCTTTACTCAGAAGTGACTTATGCTTTATTTTATTAAAAGACAGTCTATACAATCATGTTCAGAATACACTTTAAAACAAAAAAGATTCCACATCTCAGAAACTCAAAAGGTAAGATCCTATTCCATTTTTACCTTAATGACAAATATAATTAAGGTTTGCATATTTTTCCCTTGAGTTGGTAATTTAATGTCTAAATTCCGGGTAGAGTATTGGAAGGCTTTTAAAAAGTTGGAGCAATCTATCAATTTTTTCAGTCCATTCTTTTAAATTTGGAATCAAATAACACATAGTACACAATACTATTAATCCCATGTTTGTAAGTTATATAGGGCAAGTTTCATAGACTTTATTTTGGCATCTTAATTTCTTTTCACTTTTAACTGAAATATAATATACATACAGAAATATTCACATAAAAGAAGTATCACTTAGGTGTGAACACACCTGTGTAACCAATACCCAAAGAAGAAGAGCATCGTCAACACCCAGAAGCCCCTCAAGGACCACTTTCAGTCACTACCATCCCAAAGGAGCTACTATCCTGATTTCTAATGGAATCATTCTGGTGATTAGATTCCCTTTTATTTAAAGCAACCTTTAAATAAAGTGATTTGCCAAACAAATATGGCCATGCTAAAGTATAAAACAGCAGACAAAAAATTTTTGAAAGACTTTACTTTTTAAACATATTATCTTTTTTTGAATCTTTAAAAAAAGAACCATTGATTTATCATTTAATGCATTAGAAATTTCTTATTCCATGATAAGTTAAAGCATAAAATGATTCAGTGTTAAAAGTACCCTAATATAATATACATGTGGCTACAAATTGAAATGCATGCTCGGAAGGAGTTTGATGAACATTAAAAGACTAAATATTTATATTTAGAAGTCATTTTATTTTCAGTAAAGGAGTAGTCTGACATAATATTTCCATATGTTCAATAAGATTATATACTATTAGACCTAAAGAAGGAAATAGACACCAATACTATAATAGCAGGGGACCTGAACACCCCACTGTCAATATTGGACAGATCATCTAGGCAAAGAATCAGCAGAGAAACACAAGATCTTAACAATACTCTAGACCAATTGGACTTGGCAGATATCTACAGAACATTCCATCCAACAACCTCAGAATATTCATTCTTCTCATCAGCACATGGATCATTCTCCAGGATAGACCACATATTAGGACACAAATCAAGTCTCAACAAATTAAAAAAAATGGAATTATCCCATGTATTTTCTCAGACCGCAATGGATTAAAACTAGAAATCAATAACAA
>NW_007729461.1:69190-69744 GCF_000696425.1 Galeopterus variegatus | reverse complement strand
AGAAAAGTTCCCAGGTATAGGAAAAATCACAGATCTTCAGATCCAGGAAGCTCAACAATCTCCAAACAAATCTCCCAAACTCATTCTATGAAGCAAACATCATCCTGATACCAAAACCAGGTAAAGATATAACCAAAAAAGAAAACTACAGGCCGATATCCTTGATGAATATAGATGCAAAAATCCTCACTAAAATACTAGCAAACAGAATACAGCAACACATACGTAAAATTATTCACTACGGTCAAGTGGGATTCATCCCAGGGATGCAAGGTTGGTTCAACATACGCAAATCAATAAATGTGATACACCATATGAATAAAGCCAATCACAAGGACCATATGACCATCTCTATAGATGCTGAAAAAGCATTTGATAAAACTCAACACTCATTCATGACAAAGACCCTCTATAAGTTCGGTATAGATGGAAAGTATCTCAACATAATTAAAGCCATATATGATAATCCCACTGCCAACATCATCCTGAATGGGGAAAAGCTGAAAGCTTTTCGTTTAAGAACAGGAACCAGACTAGGATGCCGACTCTCACCA
>NW_007729461.1:0-67722 GCF_000696425.1 Galeopterus variegatus | reverse complement strand
CCTCTTTAGGGATCTGGGGTCGATAACTTCGTATAATGTATGCTATGCGAAGTTATTACGATTTGCAGCAACATGGATGGACCTTGAGAGAATAATATTAAGTGATACGAGTCAGGCAGAGAAAAAGAAATACCACATGTTCTCACTTATTGGTGGGAGCTAAAAATAAATAAATTCACTTACACACACACAAAATAACCGGGGTGGGGTGGGGTGGAGAAAATATAACAACTACAATCCTTTGAAGTTGTACAACAGCAAACGGAAAGGACATTGTTGGGTGGGAGGGGGGAGAGGGAGGAGGGAGGGAGGTTTCGGTGATGGGCCATAATAATCAACCACATTGTATATTGACAAAATAAAAATTTAAAGGAAAAAAAAAATTAAAAAAAAAAAAGATTATATAAGGCTTGAATAGTTTTTGTATAATATAATAGAACCAAAGATTTTGGTGGAATATACGTTTTGTCCCTTTGGAATGTTAATGTTTGAGAAAAGAGGAAAGAAATTAGAAATAAATTTACATTGAAATTATTCTAAGTCATATGACATAAATCTCTCAAAAGGACACATGCATTTTTGTATCTATCATCTAAAATACATTTTAAGTACTTAGACAGTTACCCTGATTGTTGACCCACTTACTTACATCTTTTTACTGGAAAAGAGTGTGTGTGCATTGTGCAGGGGGATGGTGGTTAGGGGATTTACTATTACCATGTTCCTTCTTTTGAAATGTAATAAAAATGTATTTCTCAGTCAAACATCTTGTATATTGACATCTCTCTCTCCTACTTTAGGGAATAAACTGTGTTTTTCACTTGCTTTCAGCAGTTCACCAAAGGAGAATTAGGTCTCCAAATACAGGAGAAAAATAAAGGAAGGAAACATTTAATTTCCCTCTAGCACAGAAGACATAGGGTAACACAATACAAGAGACCTGGGTTTTAATTCTAGTTCTTTTATTAATCAGCTATGCATACTTGGAAAGAGAAAAATCAGCTAATTTCTCTGAGTATTAAGATATTCATTCATAAAACGAAGGGGATGATCTGTAAGATTTCTTTCAGCTTTGGGGAGTCTGAGATGATCAAGGAAGTGAACAGAGGGAAGGGTCAGTGTAAGTTCAATAGTCTTGCATTACCTTGGTACTCTGGAGTGAAAATAAAAAACCAGAATGAAAATATCTATACCTACCAATAGAATAGGTGTTCTGATAGATAAGCATGCTTTATTAAAGCATATAAAAATAAGCTCTAAATACATCCCAAACTGGCTCTTTGAAGACAACAGGAAGTTTCACATTTTGAAATCTAATAACAGGTGGAGAACTGCTTAATAAAAAAGATAACTGGTTGATACCCAGCCTAAAGAACAGATCTATCATATCCTTTAACAATCTTACAAAAATGTCATACAGGTGCTGAAAACAACAATAACAACAACAACAAAAAGTTGATTTTTCACATCCATTAGAGAAAAAGTAATTTTGCTCACCTTCCAGTTTTTACTGACAATGCCAGGGATGTTCATAAAATCTGGTTTGAACTTGCCAACTCATTCTAGATAACGGTCACAGAAAGTATAGGCTGCTTGGCTCTATATAAAAATAGTTCTGGCTGTTTGGTTGGCAGGATATGGGAAGGACTTTCAGGTACCCCATATAGAATTTATTCTGGAACCACATAACAAGATGCTACTGGTAGTAACAACTGTAATTGGAAGACAGATACGCAGGGTGTTCTGTAGTTGCACCATCAAACTGACTCCATCCTGTTCCTTGGTAATATGAAGCGTTGTTTCTAGACTTTTAGTGTGGGCTCCGGGCTTGCCAAGTGAGGTAAACCAAACCAAAACTCATTTATTTTCTACTACTAAGCCTTCCCAATAAGCTGTGAAAAAATTTTAACCATTGCCAACTTTCTCCCCTGAAGTAAGTTAGTAGTTAGGGGAAAGGGGAAGCATTACATTTGGGTGTATGAGCAAGCCTTGGAATTTGAAAAATAATCAACATTAATTTGGGGATAACAAAACTAATAACCAGTTAGCAAAAGGCCCTATGTTCCATTACTGAAATTTGTCATCCAACTCTGACCAGACTTAAGTTTTCATATCTGATTTGATCAAAACAATAATGACTTTTTCCATGGTTTTAAGATCCTGTCACTTATATTGTTTAACTTTGTTAAAGCCCTAGCTGGAATGAGGTGTGGTTTTGATTTTAATGGGGAGGAGGATGAACTTAAGGTCTATAAATAGCACTACTTTTTATCTTCAATGTCATTCATGAATTTATATTTCTTAAAACAATGAAGTATTTCAATTCATATGTTGTGACGTTTCTTAATCCCTTGTGGAAGTAATAATAAAGCTCCCTAAGTAAAAGTTTTAACTGAAGGAAGGTGAATATCAAAATTACGACTTAGGTCAAATTATAGTACTTAAGCAAGTTACATAAACGAAAAAAAAGTTTTTCTTTTTTTCTGAGCATGCATACAATTCATAACACGATGCATATGGACATCAAAGTCAAGTACTATAGTCTGAATGACATGCAAGAGATTTGCCTAAGATCGCTTCCATAAAGAGGTAAGCTGGAGTTTTAAAGAGTATGTTCTGGCAAATTTCCGCCTTCTCTGAACAGTTTCCAATACTATTTCTGGAGTATAAAAGAAAACACATGAAAAAGATTTGGATCTTTCTAGGGGCATTATGCAATTGGAAGTTGTTGACATACCTATTATCAACAATTCCTAAAACATTTCCTTACCACAAGAACTACTAATTTTCATGGGAATAATGGATCCCTTCAGGGTAGTTCCACTGACTCGCACATTTATCAATTACTACCATGTTTGAGAAGAAAAAGAACAACTCCAATTTTAGCAAGCCTCACTCATTTCTAATGTTTTAAATCTAACCTCTGGCAAAAATGAAGTCAGGCTGTCCAACTGAGTTCACCGGAGCCTTTCATAAAATAGCCCTGACAAATGTTTCCAGCTTCAGCTCTTGCTCATTCCTTCTTCTTACTCTCCAGCCAATATATTCCTTAACCATCTTGAACTGCCACTTGCTATTCCTGAACATGCTACACATTTTCATGCTTCCAGGATGCCATTACCTCTGTCTACAATTCCTTTCTGCTATTGTCTCCTTGGTGAAATCCTTCTCATTCCTAAGGCCCAATTCAAAAGTCATTTCCCGGGGCGGCCCAGTGGCGCACTGCTACAGTGCGCTCGCTGAGGGTTCAGATCCCACATACAGACCGGCGGCTCACTGGCTGAGCGAGGTGCGGGCGCAACACCGAGGGTTGCGATCCCGTTGCCGGTCCCGGTCCGGTACGGGCGCGACACTGAGGGTTGCGATCCGTTGCCGGTCACGAAAAAAGACAAAAAGGAAAAAAAAATAAAGTCATTTCCCTTGCATCCCTCTGAGCCCATATTCCTTTCTGGGTAGAATGAATCCCTTGATCTTCTGGGTTTCCGTATAAATTTGTACATATGAAACTCTTAGAATAGAGTTCTACTGAAGCTGTAATTTTCAAATTTAAGACCTGAGAATAAAATTTTAGGGAGAATGGGTCAGAAGTGAACCTATAAAACCCCTTATGAATATTTTTATATTTACTAAAATAAAAAGTCAGCACACTAAAGAGAAAATACAACAGCCCCTTTTAAACACTTTTAATCAGTAATATTGGGTACTATTAACTCCCAGTAATACCTTCCTTTATTTGCTAAAAACCTCAGAATCTCCTGTCCCTACAGTCTCACATGTCAGCAAATTAATTTTGCTTTGCTGAAAATGACATGTACACGAGCATGTGTATGTTTTCCCTTTCTGTTCCTAGTTCTGCATTTAGATACTACAGCTCTCACTTTATAATTTAGACTTGTGTGCCTCTGCCACGTAGATCCTACAGAGATTGCAGAAATGCAGAGTAATTTAGATGCATGAGATGGAAAAAGATTTGTAGAAACTTGCTATTTTAGGCAGGTACTTCTCAAATACACTCCATAATACCAAGAATGACACTGTGCAGTGTCACTCTGTGCCAAAGCAGATGTTGTCAGCTTGCTCCACACATCTCTGGCTTTCTTCTTCCTATAGAAGTTGCCAGACTACAGTTCTGAGGCCTGCGTTTTCTTCCCCTCATCTTTCTTCTAGTTTCACAGCAAAAACATCTTCTCTTTCTCCATCTGCTTCATCAACCACATCTAGGTATTTTCAAATCTTATGTTCTTTCCATTTCTAATCATCCACAACAAGAATTACTGGGACTATTGTTTGAAATTTTCCAAGAAAAAAATTTCCTGTGTTTCCCACAAGGACTCATAAGACAAAAAATGTACTGTGAGTATAGCATTTGAATATAATATTGTAAAATAAGTTTGGTAGTTTTACATGTTTTCCTTACTAGACTGTTAATTCATTGAGGGTAAGGCTTGCATCTTACTCATTTGAATCCCTGGCATTCGGAATCCATCAATTCTGTCACCTCTTTTTCATTGCCACTGCCAAAATGTAGGCCCTTACTTTCTATCATCTGCAACTGCATCCCGACAGGTCTTCCTGACTTTCGGTTCACTGCCTTTCAGTTTATTACCTTTAGAAAACCAAAAGGGGTCTCTCTAAATTATGAATGCAACCATACTCTCTGGCTTAAAACTTTTCTATGACTCCCCCTGATACTTCTCTGCCTTTTAGCCTTACTGCCCAGCATGCCCTCACTGAACCTTGAGTTTTAGTCACCAAACTACCTGCAGTTTCCAAAATGCACCATGCTTTCTTAAAACTTCTCTGCTCCTTAATTTGCCAGAAAAATGCCTAGTAATACTTTACAGATTCAGCTTCTTTATCTTCACTGACTCTCCCCCAGAGTAGATGGCAACAATTTGAACTCTTTATTCCGTCTTGTGTGGCTCTTAATATAACACAAGTCACTCTTTACTTGACTGCTTTCCCAACTAATTGTGACCTCCTTGAAGGCAGATATTGAATCTTTATAATTCTTCACCTTTATAATTCTTACTCCCTGCCTAGTGTTTACCATGTAAGTGCTCAGAAAGTGTCTGTTAAATGAATAAATGCTTGGTTATATTAGAACTGTCAACAGTTTGACCTACTTGTTTTCTCATCTCAGTGGCAAATTGCAAACTACCATGGTAAATCTTCCCCACTGCATTCTGTCTACGTGCCCTACCATTTCCTTGACTTAGGTTCTCAACAAATGATGCAGTCTACTTTGCAAGTATATTTGGAAGAGCTAGCTATAGGTAGGGATTGGGGATTTTTATCCAGCCAGCTGACAGGCTTTCACAAAACATCTTTCAAATGCTTAAGGGATCAAGAATAATTCTGAGACTGCTTAAGATGCTTATGGAAAAAGATTTATAGATCTTGAAAATTTCTATGTAGATTGGGTATATTTCTTTTTTTTTTTTTTTTTGCACCCCCCAAAAACAGCTAAAAGCAAATGAAATGGCTATGAAGCTACTTCATAATATACCAAGAAAATATATGGCAAAGACTATGAAAATATAAAACTCAGAACCACCCTTCTGCTTATAATAGGTCTGAGATGTCATTATGTAGACATTAATTTTGGAAACTAAGAGCTCTTTTATGAAGTAAATTGTGCAGAGTGGAACTGCACATCTAAGTACTCTGTGGTCAACATTGTGAACTTATTTGTGAAAACTACGACTATAAAAAAGAAAATTATAGCACATAATAGCTTGGTAAAAGAAAGGAGAGCCTCAAAACTATAAGTGGAAATATTTTACTTTAATGGGATAAACAGTAAAGTGATAATCATTCCTACTTTCAAACAGAAACATAATATAATTATTCTAAAGAGAGGCCCTGCCTGGGGATGTTCTTTTTGATGCTTTTGGTACTTTGAAGATCCCATAGTTGTTCTCAGAGAAGCAGCAGCAACTACTGATGATACAAATATACAGGATAGGTCTTTTAAAGCAGAAAACCAATTCTAGACAGATACCTTTTCAGAGATAAATTCAAAAGAGATGAAGCTAAATTGTCTACAAATATGCACACATGGCACTGCTTTGAAAAGAAAGATATTACTAAACACAATCTTGTAACACACACTGCAATGACATAAAAATGACTCTTACAACTGGAAAACAATTTCAGCTATCTTCATCAGGAATACTACTAAAGTATGCTGAGATTGGCTGATAAAGTAATGAATGGTTATTGATATAAAGGAGAAGAGTTACTATTTATTCAGCATCCCTATTCAATTAAGGACAGTAAATTATAGAGACTCTTTGAGTTGGAAAGATGTTAAGGACTATTTAATTCCGTGTATCAAGTATTTCCACAGCAAGGTTTGTCCAGATCTGTTTGAATCCTATCTATAGAAGGTACACCCTCTCCCTCTCGCCTGGGTAGTTCATTCCATCTTTGAACACAGGAGTTACAGGCCCCAAGAAGGAGATCAATTCAAGTTGTAATGACTTAGAAGCAAATCACAGGTGCAAAGGTAATGTACAGTAATTTATGATTAATCTGAAAAAGCTGATGATATTAATGATCATGATTTTGAGAATAGCAGTATTAAATAAAGGATTCTACGTAGAAGAATTTGTGAATGCTATCACTTTTGTTTTTTCATAAAGCAAATTCTTATTGTAGGGGAAAAGATTTAAGAGAATTTGATTGCATCTTATAGAAAGGATGTTTTTATTTACTTCTGGAATCGATCTGGCATTAATTTGAAGAAAACTATGATTTAAACAATGGGCCTAGTCATTAAGGCAAATGCTATATGTACTCATATATTATGCCTGATATATGTCCCCAAATGGTAAGAAATAAAATTTGAAAGACAACTGTAAAGTTTCCATTCTTTGAAATCTCCATATTCAATGTTGTATTGCATTGCTTTTCTCTTGCAAACAGTGGAATAAACAGAAAGATGATAGGCTTTGGAACTAAACAGATTAGTGGCTGAATCCCCCATCCTGCCATTTATTAGTTGTAGAATTTGTTAAGTTATTTAAAGTCTCCTGAGCCTCAATTTCTTAATCCATAAAACAGATTTGCACACACACACACACACACACCCTTCTAACACCTAATAATAAAATAGAAAAAAATTACTTGCCTGACAGTAAAAACAGAATTGTTGTGTAGATTAGATGAGTTAATATTTGTGAAGTCCTTAGATCACTTAGTAAGAACTTGATAAATGTTAACCATTTTTATTTTTGCTGTTTTAAAAACGTGTTGTCAACCCTTATATGTTTATGTTGATGCCTACCAATGCATAAACTTACTTATTCTGTGTTGAAATGCCATAGAAATACCTGATTAACTTGACTTCTCATTTATTATTGGTAATGGTGCCAATGTTCTATCCTTAGGGTAGGCATTGCGGTGTGGCATAAGCTTTGCTGTACTGGAGGCAGAGTTCCCAAGAAATAGCAATTTCAGAAGAGAATTTTACTTTAAACATTTTATTTTATTTAAATAAAAACAAAATGGAAAATTCCAGAGCTCAAAGAGTTAGTGGACATTTAAAAAACAAAATGTAGAAAATAATATGTGTTAGAAAACTAAAATAGTACAGAAAGTGAGGCTTACTTTCATCTTCCTAGGACCTCTCTCAAAGACAACTGCTATCAACAGCTACCACTGTGCTTTCAAATCATTTAAAGTGTGAACCTATTAAAGACATTTAATACAACTATTGGCTAATATGGCACTAGACCTTGTTAATCCAAAATTAGGTTATTTTGCCTGAAAAATGCAATTTAAAAAGACTTTAATAAAGCATTTGAAAGCAGGGAGATAATAAATAACAACAGGATATATGAAGAGTAATTATAAGACTCCAATAGGGTTTCTTCACCAGCTATGGGACACCTTTAAAATGCAGTCACACATAACAGTCATTTTTAGATATGCAGTCTGTCTGGAGAGAACATTTTTATGTCTGAAATAGATAATGACATTTAAACATATGCATAAAGACACAAGCATTGATATTAATGTTTTTATTCCTTATGAGAGCACCTCATATGCCTTATGAATCTGTTCATTATGTTTAGAATAAATATTTTAAGCTTAAAATCTCAAGCAGTGACAGGAATGGAGAAAAAAGTGAGAATGGGAGAAAAGTGTCATACATAATTAAATCCAATTCATTTTAGATAACTTTCTTTTCAACAAAGAATCTTGGGAATAAAGTATTTTAAAAAGAACCCCTTTCAAGGGACATGTCTCTTCTATTAAGAAGATTCAGAAAAATAAAAACGATAGGAAAGAAATATTTCTCAGTGCACAAAATGACACATATAATCAAAGAAAAATCTAAAAGGATTTATCAGTGGTTATTTCTGGATAGTAGAGTTATGGAAGTTTTTTATTTCTTTTTGCTAATTTGTTTTAAAAATAAATGGGAACATCATTCTTCATTTAGCAAAATACATCATAAAGAAAGCCTACATATAAAATCTTTTGTTTTCTTAAATTTTTTATTCTACTTGACTGATACAAGTGAATGATTGGTAGATCATAGTTTGCTAGTGATAAATAGGCAATAAATGCTTTGGGTGAAAAAAAGTGGCTTAAGAATAAGCTAATCAGCATTACAAAAGAAGTCAAGAGAGTTCAGGGCAAAGAATTTAGAGCAAGGAGGATGATCACTAAAATATTTTCTAGATGTGTGTCTCTTAGGGAGACAGGGAGAGAAAAACACATAAAGAAAACTTCAGAGGATAGAGACAATTTTTCTGTATTTTGATTTATTTAAAAATAACCACAATCTTTGAGCAGACTCCATAAATTCCTTAGGTGTTCTAAATCAGGAAAACATGATGGCTGGTTCGATTCTTATGTATGACAGGCATACAAAATTTTCTAGAGTTTTTATTTTTCCAAATGAATTACCCTGTTTTATTTCATGATCCTCCATTGTATCACTAAAAAGGAAAGCCCGGGAATGAAGAGGTCTCTAAAATGATCTCTGATGTGCCAAAAGTCTATTAATCTGCTTTGGCCTACTTTTCACTTTGAAATATGGCTAACGCCCATGAATCCGAGTCTGTAATAATGCTGAAGAATAAGAATTTGTATATTATATGTATATGATATCATGGTCAATGATGATTTCCAAATTGATTACTTAAAAGCACAAGGTCCTTTAAACCAAAACTGTTGATAATTTTCAGTATCCAAATAACAACTCTGGACTTAGAAACTGCCCACAATCTATATATCAACCTGCTTACATCATCCTTAGAATTGGAATTAATATATCCCAGCTCTGCCCCTGCTTTCTAAATTTAGGCACGTTATGTAACCTCTGTGCCTCAAATTCCTCATCTACAAAATGCAATAATATACATATTACATATATATATCGTAGGCTTGTTGTGAAGATTACATAAATTCATGTAACGGGAAGTGCTTGGAAACGTGTTTAGCACATAGTTATCTATAAGCGTTTCTATTGCCATCATCACTATTATTATTACATATGATAATTATAACATTGGTAATGTTATAATTTAGAAGTATTTCTATTCAGTTGTAAATCTATGAAATGACAATCTCTCATGTTAAGAAATGCTAAGTAGAGTGGCATATAAATTTTAGAATAGTGTATAAGTCTCTTAAAAAGAAGGTTCAGAAAAAGAAAACAGGATTTTTTTCTTTCTTTGAAACAAACGTTTTTCTTAGCATGACAGAATTCCTAAATTATTCTGGAACATACTTTTTAATTTGGAAGCACTAATGTGCTAGCAGTATGTTTATTCCCAAATAAAAGAAACTTCAGAAATAAAAGCTCACTTGAAGGAAAAGCAAACAAACTTTTCTTTGAAATTTATATCTATACTTACAGTAATCTATATGCCTTTGGTTGGATGTTTAGACCTATTTCAGTTATAATATATATAATATATACATACATTATATATATAAATATATAATTCCAATAATGACATTTAAAACTCCAGAGTTCAGATTTTAACCCAAATCCTCCTATCTCTGCCTATAGTAATGACAACATGAGATCGGTACAATACACACATACATACACACATCAATTACCTTGACTACTGGTTTATCAATAGGACAAATGTCATGATTAAATTCAAAGCCATATAAAGCATGATATTTATGTTTTTTAAAATAATTTCTCCCCATGTGCCTCCTTATTTGGTTATGTTTGCCACTTCTTTGGCATATCCCTTCATATTAGAAACTTAAAAGGGGACCAATAAAAACCTCAGGAAGTACTAATAGAAAGAGGTAGATGCAGTATATTGGGTTCTAGGTGGCCAATTCTAATACCAGGACTACGGTCTGTGAATATATTTGTAGATCAAGAAGAAGAAATGCATTATGACAGGGTCAAGCAAGGTAAAATAACCACCCAATAAGACTCAGTCTAAAGATACCAGGTTTAGCAAAGGTTTATTAAAAAAGTTAGATTCACCTCATTACACTGGGCCTTTCAAAAATGTACGGAGAACTATGAAATAGGTAACATTACTGCATTATTTAGGAGAACAAAAACGAAAGTGATGCAAAGAGCACTAAAACTACATCACCACTCCTGAACAGCTACAGTGCGAGGGTCCTTCAAAAAGTTTGAGGAAAAATAGAACTAAAAGATAATATGAATCTTTCCATGAATTTTTCAAAGTACCCTTGTATATCCTGATTTCAGTTGAAGAAGGTGCTGTAGATGTCTATACAAATAGCGGTTCAGTATCTTCTCTGTCTCATGTAAAAGTTTCCCTCTTCTACCCCATATGCAGTGTGTGGCCCATCTTAGGTGTGGGTATAACCACCTTGCTCTAGACTCAATGTAAAATTGCTCCTATCCAATAAGCATTGTGGTTGGATTAGAGAACAAGAAAATTAATAGATTATAGTAAAATTTTTCATTCAGGGGTAAATGATGTTAATAGTAATGAAACAATTTTACCCTTCATCCTTAGGAACTGAAATCCAATTTGGAACTTCTCCACTAACTCTGTACCTGCAAGCTGCACAGCCTAGAACTGATTTAGCAAAAGGTCTAGTAAAGCAAAAGATTTAGCAAAAAGTCTCAAAAAGCCAAAGTGAAATCATGACACTGCATGGGGATGACTTTAAATCTTCAGAAATCTGTATTATTGTTATCAACTGTGCTATTCTAGTGGGAAAAAGTAAAGAGTTAGCCTCACTTCTTTTTTATGTTTGCTTGTTTCATTTTTGCAGATGAGAGAAACATTGAGATTACATTAAAATGAAAAGATGTTAGAATAAGAGGGAACCTTACTAATGGTCCACAATAAGGATAACCACATATTCTGGCCTGACCAGCTCAGTTTTATTTCACATCTCTTTTAACAAAATTATTGCCAAAAGCTTCTCCTTCCATTCTCAAAAAGGTCCTAATTTAGATGGTAAATTAATGGTTATGCTCTATGTAATAAAATGCCCTAATTTTCCCAATAGGGAACCCATTTAGTTGAGTAACTTCTCTAAATTCAAAGGAACAAAATGAAACTGAGCTCTCTGAGGGCAGGACTGTGTTTTTTCATCTTTCTCTATGCCTGACCCAGGTATACAAGTTGAATGTATAACTCAACTGTTAAATTTCTAGTCTGTTACTTTGTTCACTTTATCATGCTACCCTAAGTATAAGGCAGACAATTCAACAGAAATAGTGCTATGGTAGTACCTGTGGATTTTACTATGGGGTAATAAAATGACACCATGACTTTTGAGCTGCCAGAGTCATTGCAATTTACAGATGAGGCAAAAATACTTTGAACGACTGTGCAAACTATAGTCTACTATTACCTCCACCCCAAAGGAAAATTCACTCACCCTCCACACTGCTATAAGTCTATTTTTAGCTATATGTAGCGAGTGGACAACTAGTTGTTTCCATCCCCATCTCTTTTTTTTTTTTGTCGTCATTTTTCGTGTCCGGCAACGGATCGCAACCCTCAGTGTCGCACCCGTACCGGACCGGGACCGGCAACGGGATCACAACCCTCAGTGTTGCACCCGCACCTCGCTCAGCCAGTGAGCGGGAACCAGTCTGTATGTGGGATCCGAACCCTCGGCGGGAGTGCCGTAACACTCCCAAGCGGTGCACTGTAGCAGTGCGCCACCAGGCGGGCCCCTCCATCCCCATCTTAAGCATGAGTGTAACCATCTTGTTTCCAGGCTCAATGTACTTTTGCTTCCACTCATAAGTAAGTACAAGAGTTGGAATTAACTTGCCATGGCAAGAATTAAAATGCCATGTCAAGATTTTTTGAGTTTAGAACTGAGGACAACAATGAGTTAAACCATTTTATCTGTCTTTTTCAGTAACTGAAATTACCAGCAATTTTGTTATGATTGATCTTACCAATTAGTATGTACCTTAATTTTTATTTAAAATTGTGCAAGAGTACATAAAAAGTTATTTTTTAATCATAAGCCTAATTTTGATGAAGCTAGAACTCTAATTATATAAATTTGTCAGTGGTAATAAAATCCATCTTATTTCCAACTGAAAATAAAGATATTGTTTATAAAAAGGAAGCAAAATAAATGAGTACTAATAGAAGTTGCACATTAAAGACAATTTTTTTGAACTCTCTAATATACATAATGTTATACCTATTAAATTACTGACCTAGTTCCAAAATGCCCATAAGGACTGCTAATCAAGCAGTGAAACAGTCTTGTAAGAAACGTGTCTGCATTAGCAACTGACACCCAATCACTCTTCTTGAAAAAAATTTACTCACTCATTAATAATATAAACCAATGCACTGATAATTTCTAACATAACTCCATCTTGTGCTATTACCACAAAAGGGAAATATTTGTTTCTCTTTAAGAAATTTCTGATGCTTTAATAATTTATTTTTATTGGCATATGTTCTGACAGGATTTGACAATGACTTCAAAGAATAAATAAATAAGAATCATTATACACTTAGGATATATATATGTATTTTGCTGGACTAATCACTGATTTATATTTAACAATTTTTTCTACAGAAAAATACTGCCTCCTATATGAGATGAAAGTCAGATAATAATTTACTTTAAAATTATTATCTCTTGTGAATTTATAAAAATTAGCCACTTTTTATACACAAGAATGGCACTAGATGCATTATTTATACGTTATACATATTTAAAACTATTTTTCAGTGAATTTGTACTGACTTAATTTCTCTACTAATAAACTCTCACCTATCTTTCTGGTCAACAACATATTTGCAAGATTCTTAACTAAGATTAAGTAAGTAGCCTGTGATTATAAAATAAAAGGTAGATAACCAGTCCACATGAAACAAACCTACTTGCTCTCACTACCTCTGTCATCCATGAAGCTGTAATAAGTAACAAAAAATCTTTTAAGTTAATATGATTATAAATTTAGAAACTACCCAAAAGAAAACTATATGGTGACATAAATAAGAACATCTTAACTAAATGTATATTATCCCTTTACACAGTTTTTATGTTGGACAATAATTTTGCACTGGATTATGAAATAATGAGAACTGTAGTAATTTTTTTTTTTTCCTTTTTGTCTTTTTTACTGACCAGTAACGGGATCGCAACCCTCGGTGTCGCGCCCGTACCGGGGACCGGCAAGGGATCGCAACCCTCGGTGTTGCGCCCGCACCACGCTCAGCCAATGAGCGGGAACCGGTCTCCACATGGGATCCGAACCCTCGGAGGGAGCGCCGCCGTGCTCCCAAGCGGCGCACTCTCCAGTGCACCACTGGGCCGGCCCGAGAACTGTAGTAATTTAACAAAAGGACAGAGACAGTTAAAGAAACAAATATTTCCCTTTATTTGATTACATCTACTCATGGGACATTCATAATAATCAAGATTCTCAATTTACAGGCCTATAAATAATGCTATTTAACTGAAAACCAGCCAGCAAATAGCAACGTATATATGAATAGCTCATTGATGGATAGTTACTTCCACAGCAACTCGGTTTAGTAGAGTATAACAGTAGACCAGGAATTATCAGCATCTAAGAACCAGCAGAGTAATGCTCAAGATTATTTTTTCAAAAGTGAGTTTGCCTTACTCCTTTGCCAGCTGCACATTGGTAGGTTTTGCTCCAATTGGTATCCCGTATTTGTGTAAAGTGTTAATCAAAATCTCCCTCACGTCATTGTTGTAGGAATCAAAGTCAAACACATTCCGAACCACACTGGAGAGACCTTCAGTGGGAAATTTCTGTATTGAAAAAAATTCTCTTATTATGCATGTGAAAAAACACACAGCATTATAAAAATTTATGAAACTGATAGAACAGTAATGATCAAATGAACTTTACAAGAAATTTACTGGCTTCGTCAGATAACCAGATAGCAGGAATATATATATTTTTCTCTTTTAATATTTGCTCAGATTACTTAAGAATATTTTCCTTTTTAAATATAAATACTAGAATTTGAGGTGAAACTGTTCCTCCTCTCAAATTTTAAAGCAGTATTCAGATTCAGATCCTGGTGTTCAGTGACTGCTACTGCTTTCTGAAATCATCTGTCTTTAAAATGAGTTCCAGATTGACAAATTAAATATGCTAGTTAAGTAGAGTGTTGAATATCTACATAGTATTTAGAAAAGTCACAGTCTATGAATAAATGAAAAAAAAAGATAAAGCAACAAAAAAAAGGGAAAGAAGGATATAAAAAGTACAGGTAATTACGATAGCGTCTTCTCGGTCCTTTACTGGTTCTGTTTTGATTTTTTTAGGTGCTGAGATCTGAGCTGGCTGAATTGGACTTATCATGGTTTTATAGGCAGATAAAGCTTTATACTTTTCTTTCCAAATACATGTATTTAATTGACAAATAATAATTGTATATATTTATGGGGTACAATGTGATGTTTCAATATATGTGTACATTATGGAATAATTAAAGCAAGCTAATTAACATATCCATTACTTCACATACTTACGGTTTTTTTGTGGTGTGAACATTTAAAAACTACTCTCTTATCAATTTAAAAAGATACATTACATTATTATTAACTATAGTCACAGTGCTGTGCAATAGATCTCAAAAACTTATTCTTTCCTAGCTATTATCAACAAGATAGAAAATAACGAATACTGGCAAGGATGTGGAGGAAAGGGAACCCTCCTACACTGTTGGTGAGAATGTAAATTGATAAAGCCATTTTGGAAAATCGATGAAGGTTCCTCAGAGAACTAAAAATGGACCAGCTTTACAATCCGGCTATCCCACTCCTGGCCATATACCCAAAGGAAATGAAATCTATATATCAAAAAGACACATGCACTCCCATATTCATCTCAGCACTATTCACAATAGCCAAGAGATGGAATCAACCTAATGCCCTACTGAAGAATGGATTAAAAAACTGTGGTTTATATACACAATAGAATACTATTCAGATATAGAAAGAAACCATATCCTATCATTTGTAGCAACATGAATGGAATTTGAAACCATCATGTTAAGTGGAGAAAGTCAGGCACAGAAGGACAAATACCACATGATATCACTAATATGTGGAACCTACAGGTTCTATCTTAAAAAAAACAAAAAGGAATCTTAAAAAAAAAAAAAGTGGTTCTCATAGAAGTAGAGAGTAGAATAATGGTTACCAGAGGCAGGGAAGGGAGAGGTGGGAGAAGAAGAAGTGGTGGACTGATGGGTACAAAACTATACTATCGACCCTAAGTGAATCATTGTGTAGTATATGCACGTATGGAAACAACACACTGTACCCCACAAATATGTACGAGTAAATGTTAAAAAATAAATATTTAAGAAAAATACTTAAACAAACAGACTTATTCTTCCTAACTGAAACTTTGTACCCTTTGACTAACATCTCCCCCTCTGCCCCCCCGCTTTCTATTTTTCTTTTTTTTTTTCCCAAAAGATAACCAGTAAGGGGATCTTAACCCTTGACTTGGTGTTGTCAGCACCACGCTCTCCCAGTGAGCAAACTGGCCATCCCTATATAGGATCCGAACCCTTAGCCTTGGTGTTATCAGCACCGCACTCTCCCGAGTGAGCCACGGGCCGGCCCTTTTCTATTTTTCTTTCTAGGATTTCTTGGATGGTAGGGGATGGGGCAGAGGTCAAGAGTCAGTTAGGTTGTGACTGTTGGCATGGAGACCATAATTTGATAAGTAGAATTTATGTGGGGTTTTTTTTGTTGTTGTTTTCTTTACCAGATGGACTACATACATATTGTACATGGTGACAAGGAATTTCATTCTCTTGCCTACATATTCTACCTTCTAAAACTTTCTTGCATTGTTTACAGATGTACAATCTATACTGCTTGTTCCTATTCTGTTTTCTATCCCCATGTCATTTGTTTCAAAATGAAAATATTTTTCATCCAGATACCACACGCTTGATGTACAAAGCCAAAAAACAGAACAGGGAGGTTTCCCCACTGTCTCACGCTCTTGCCTTGCCTCCCCGTGAAGAAAACTTCCACCAAACTTCTTAGCTCCTTGCTAACAACCACGGCACAGAGCCTTGACAAAGTCATTTCAAAGCCTGAACAGAAAATGTTCATTGGCCTTCCAGATTTATAACTTAGATTGAAAATACTTCATATCATGTCATCCAACTCATACTTATATTGATAGAAATGAAAAGACCTGGTATAAATTGTGTACTCTTAAAAAAAAAGAGATGGCTTCTTCTAAACCTCTATGCACCCATACCTGTAAATGTTTGACTATGTTGACAACTTCCCTGGTAGAATAAGGATAGTTAATAATTCCCTGGTCAGCCAAACTCCTCAGCTCTCCAAAGGCGGCCACGAGCTTCTGAAGAATGGGCTCAGGCACATTTGGTCCATACTGTCTGAGCATCTCAAGCTCTGAGTGGGGTTTGGGATTATCAACTGCATGGCAGCTAAAAATATCACCTAAGGGAGAGAAAAAATTCACAGTCAGCATGCAACTAATCCATTATAATGCCACAGGAAAAACCGGAACGGTCATTTAAAGAGCCATTGATTGCTCATCAAAGTGCAGAAAGCCCAGCCAATAATAGGATGGTACAGAGAAGAAAGAAAATAACTGAAGCAAAAGAAAAGAAAACCAGGTGATGTGTAGTTTATTCTGCATGTATTTATTTCTATTAAAAATCATATAATATTTGAACACATGCTCACCGGGAGATATTCAAATAAAAATTCAAAAGAGCAAAAAGGGGAAGCCTCCTTTGTCTCTGCCAGGGCTACTCCTCCCCAAAAGGCACCCAGCCTTAATAGCTCAGTGTATTTATTTTTCCAGACCTGTATTAGAACTTTTTTAAAAAAATGCAAAGATGCAAACAGATATAGTTTTGGTGATTATTCCTTTTCCATTAATGGGAATATATTCTTCATATCGTTCTAAGACTGCCGTTTCATCTTTAACAAATGTTGAATATCTTCGGAAATTATATACATCTATCTCATATGAATATTTCTTTATGTATACTAAAAAATTATTATCATAACTCTCTCAACAATTTATACCTAGTACAGATTACTAGAATATACTTAAGAGGTTAGTTTTAGAAAAGTAAACCTGCAGAGATATTGTCTAAATTAAAATTTTAAAAGGAATGTTGAAACAAAATATTTCACCTATAGTCTAGGCAACTGAGAATGTATTATAAAAATATAACCTATGCTGAAAAGGATGAATTTCTCATGTTAATAGTTCACATAGTTCTGGGTTTCAATCCCTATACCAGCCAGCAAAAAAAAAAAAAGAAAAAGAAAAAGAAAAAGAAAAAAAGTTCATATAATTATACTGATTTATAATCTAAGAGACCAGAGACCAAAGGAAGTGAAAGTAAATAGATTTACATAATTTAATATGCTCATTTTAGAAAAAGAGAACATCTAGTCAGGAGAAAGATTTTACTTTGAGAACAATTTGAACAGTTATTGTGTGTGTGTGTTTAGAAGTAACTGAATAAAATGAAAGCCATAATAACTTCAAACTTTTATCCCATAAAGCTTTTCAAGAACAGCTTTTGCCTTTTTTGCTGAAAATGAAATTTAACACTAATCTAAAAAGATAATTGACTTCCCATTCATTCATTCATGAAATAATTCTTAAATGTCTTCTATGTCCCAAGTACTGCCCTAGATACTTTATGTACAGTTAGTGATCAAAAACAAACAAACAAAAATCCCTTCTTTGTGGAGTATATATTCCGGCATAGAAAGATAACAAATGATAAATATAAATATTAGAGAGTATATATTTCAAAGAAAAAAGAAAAAGAAAAAGAAAAGTATAGTATAGGACAGTGGAAAGGTGATGGTGGGGGAGGTCAGTCAGGTAGGCTTCACTGAGAAGGTGACATCTGAGCAAATGTGGATATCCGGGGAAAGACCATTGCAGGCAGTGGCATGGCTAATGCAAAGACCCATATCTGGCACATGGAAGGAAGAGGCAGGAGAGCAGAGCGGCTGGAACAAAACGAGTGATGGGGAGCAGTACACAGCAGTACAGGACATGAGGTCAGAGAGATAAGAGGGTGTGGAAGACACAATGTGTAGGACATTGTAAATGGTTGTAAATGCTTGTGCTTATACTTAGAATAAAATGGGAAGCCATGGGAGGATTTTTAATAGAGCAGTGGATTGCTGTGTTGAGAACAGACTGCAGAAGGATGTTTGGAGACAAATCTCTTCTTGTGAGCAGAGGCACTGACCACGTTGACTACCTTTCCAGGGATATTTGTAGAGGAAACAGCCTTGGAAGACTTGAAATTGTCTCCATCTCTCCCTGGAACTAAGTAAGGCATGCTTACTGCCCATTATAAAAGATGTGGGTTACCTAAGCTAGGGGTCCCTCTCCTGTAAAGCATCTCACTGTAAGTGCAAGCATCATCTGGCCCTCTTTGGGTTGCTCTGTGGGGACTGGGGCTTGAGGAACCAGCATAAACGCTGATACTCTGACTGCTGTTTTTGTGGTGAGTATTAATCCCTCCTCTGTCTCTGACCCAGGAGTCTAGTGTCTTCTGCCATGAAACTGTGGCAGGCCAACTTGTTAGCTTAAAAGTAGGGTAAAATCTCAGATATTTCATGGTTCATAACAAAGGATAAGGGTGGAAGCAGGGAGATCCAATAGGAGACTATTAGAAGTAATCCAGGTGAGAGACAACAGTGGCTCAAATCAGAATGGCAGCAAATACAAGTGATGGGAAGTAGGATAATATATTTTGAGGATAAAGCCAAAAAGATTTCCTGATATATGAAACAGAACTTAAGAGAAATATAGAAGTCAAGAATGATTTTTGGCCTGAGAAGGATGGAGCTATCAACTGATATGAAAAAGACTACAAGTTAATCAGGTATGAAAGGAAACATAAATTCATTATGGACTTGTTAAAGCCAAGATATAGGAGCTATTGAACAGGCATTGGATATATGAGTGTGGAGTTCAGGAGGGAGGTCTGAGCTGGAGATAAAAATTTGGCAATAACAGGCATATAATGATATTTTAAAACATGACACATTCTGATTTAACCAAGGGAATGAGTATAGACAGGTAAAAGAGGACCAGGGCTTAGGCCCTGGGGAATTCTAATAAGGATCCAACTAAGGAGGCTGAGAAGGAATGGTCATTAAGATAGGAAAGAAACCAAGAAAGTTCTTGAAGTAGTACCGGACGTCAAATGCAAGAAAACATATCAAGGGGAAGAGAATGACCGACTATGTCAACTCTATTAAATAGTGCTGATAGATTAAGTAAAATGAAAATTGACTTCTGGACTTAGCAAAGAAAAAGTCAATCATAACCTTGACAATTGTTTCCGTGGAGTGATGAGAGCAAAAATCTGATCAGAATGGATTTAAGAAAGAATGATGATGAACAGATGGATACAGCAAGTATAGATGATTCTTCTGAGTACAAACAACTGTTGTGAAGAGTTCTGCTACAAAGGAGAGCAGAAAAAATATAGCAGTAGCTTGCAAAAAATAAAGGGAGGATTAGTAGTTTTTTTTTTTTTTAATGGAGGAGATAATGGTTTGATTGTATGCTGATGGGGATAACCTAGTAGAGGTGGAAGTTGCTGATGTAGGAGAGGGAGGGCAGAATTGCTAGAGCAGTATCCTTGAGAGGGTGCAATCTAGTAGCTCACATGGAGGGGCTGGCTCTGGATGGAAGTGTGAGCAGTCTACCTGTAACCAGTGGGAAAGCAGAGACCTACAAAGGTAGAAGACTGGGTGATAGGAGTCTGTGGACATTTGTTTCTAATTGCTTTCATTTTTCTCAGTGAAATAGAAGGCTATGAAAAAGCATCAGAAGTCTGGAAGGAGAGTCAGAAAACTGAATACTGGTTAGCAAGGGTAGGCAATGGGACCAGTGGGAAAATGAAGGAGATTTTCCCTTTTCTCTCCATGAACTCTTCTATATTATATTTTCTCACAGTGAGTGTTCAAATATTGTATAATTTTAAAACAAAAAAATTTTTTTGAAGTAGTGTTAGAGCTGTGAAGAGAAAGAATACGTGGACTACTTGCCTAGGAGAACAGGAAAGTGAAATAAAAGAAATGTGGTGTGACTGCATTAAGGGACACTAGAGGTCCATAGTTTAGAATTTAAAGTGAGATTGGTCAGAATGGTTTTGCACATTTTCTAACCACATTCAGCTGCACACGTGTAGGCTCAATTAGTTAGAGAGTTGGCAGTAAACAAGGCTAAAGAGTTCCAAATGCAGAGGACAAGCAGAGAAGGGAAGCTGAAGATGGTACATAAGAGAGTGGTATAAGTGTATAATCATGTAATTAAAGCTGGGTAAGAAAAGAAAAAAAAAAAAAAAGTCTGGGTAAGGGAGGAGAAAATATACCAAGGGGGAGTAAGTGAAAAGGTGTTAGGATCAATGGATTGGAGTTTCCAGTAGGTTTGAAGGACTGCTCTAGTACAGAGGGAGTGGCTGAAAAGGTGAGAGGTTGTGGGTGCACGGATGAAATGAAAATCCCAAGGACAAATGAGAACAGAATCATGAAACTGACATTGTAGAAGACATTCTTTTATTGAAACTAGGGTATGTCCATGGGAGTGAGTGGCTGAGGTACAGTAGAGGATAAAAACATCAAGGAGCCGAGAGGCCAGAGAGATGGAATTGTCACACGTGTAGGGCAGCCACTCCAAGAGGAGGAGTAGGACTGGAGAGTGACAGTGAACAAAGAGCTGAAAATCACTCAGAAATGACAAGGAGTAACTAGGGGTAGATGACAGCAACAAGGGGTTGTACATGACATAATCTGATGAAATGAGATGTAAAGCTGGGGGGTTTTAGGGAAGAGAAAAAGAGAATGATTTGGAAGCTGCGATAAAGAGCATAGACTCTTTACTTCCTCCAGGCCCAATGTGGGAGAAAAAACACCACTGCTTGAAAGGACTTCAGGGGGAGGAGGGAATTCAGGGGGTGGCCAGAATTTCCTGAGAGCAATAACAGAAGCTACAGTAGGTTTCAGCATTTGGGGGTGGATGGAAGACAGAGACAGCAAGGGAATGAGCAGTCTCACAGGCATTAAAATAAATGAGATGATGGGTGACCTGGGAGAAAGGCTGACCTATAAAGAATCTGCACATAAGAAGAACACAAATTTTTTCACATTGGAAACAATTACAGGTTTAAGCATCAGTGATACACAAATTGTTAATAACTTTTAAAGTAATATCTGTACATAGTAAAAACTACAAAAACTGTTTGAGTATATTACACTCCCATCCTCATTCCTGACCTCCACTGCAAACAACCACTCTTACCAGTTTCTTGTCTACTCTTCTGGAAAAATTCTATGCATTTACAAGCATATACATGCACACATATCCCTGCTGCTTTTTCTAAAAAAAACACACAAATGGTACACTATTATACCCACTTTTCTGAGTTGTTTTCAATTAATATTTTGATGATTGATTTTTTTTTTTTAATCAGCATGGGTAAACTTATCTCATTCTTTTTCTAAAAGCTAAATAGTATTCTGTTATCTATTATACCCACTTTTCTGAGTTGTTTTCAATTAATATTTTGATGATTGATTTTTTTTTTTAATCAGCATGGGTAAACTTATCTCATTCTTTTTCTAAAAGCTAAATAGTATTCTGTTACGTGGATAATACAATAGAAATTCTTTATCCAGTCCATTTGGATCAACATTTGGGTTATTATCATTCTTCCTACTATAAACAATGCTATACTGCCTACCCTTGTACTTCAGTCACTGTACACGTAAATCCCTTGTACAGGTAAATCCCTTGGAATAAAAATAAAATTGGAATTGCTAAATCAAAGATCCTGCTAGGGGACTGTGCCTGCTTCATGCTGAGTATGAAGCAGCCCCAGTCTGCTTATATGAGAGTCCAGAATTATATACTTGCCACAGGGAAGAGAAGTCCTTCTTAAAGGCTTCTGATGATTAGGTTTATCCCAGGGCCTCTCCAATCAATGTGAATCAGACTCCTACGAGCTGGCCTCAATCTTTCTCATAGATAGGGGATGTGACAAAAACAAATACTAAAAACCATTTCTTATTTTGTGTTTTATTCCCAGAGGCCCTAAACAAGCAAATATAATGTAATTGTTTAAGAAAAAAGGCTCTGGAATCAGAAAGATTTAGACATAAAGTCTAACTCCACCATTCATTAGTTAAGTGACCACAGAAAATTAGTTAATCTCTCTGAATATCAGATATTCTCTTTCTCTAAAATGGGGATAACAAATACACACACAAAGTGATTATGATGATGACACAGAACATGGTAAGCATTCAATAATAGCCATTACAGCATTGTTACTAACTCTATTATTACTATTATTGCTATCATTGCTGTTATTACTATCATTACTGCTTTTACCTAAAGTACCGAAGAAATCGTTGCCTAGGAAAGGAAATCCAGGTCTGTTGGCCAGAACAATCATTCTAAAATCAGGATGAATCACAATAACATTTTCTCTTCCATTCACATTAATAGAATCTGAAAAACAAAATTTCTATTTATTCTTTATTGATACTTAATAATTCTTAAGAATATCAAGTTATAGCCTTTAAAATAACATTATATAAATAGTCGTACTGTTTAATTAAAAGCTCTAAGATATCTGGCTGTGATAACTTGATTGAAGAAAAATAATCTTTCTTGAGAAAGTCTGCTCGAGAACAGAATACTGATAAAGCATATACTAATTTATACAGGAACTTGCATTTTTACGTAAATTCAATGTACATCCAAAAAGTAAACTTGTACAAATGTCTTACAATATTTAAACCTGGTTTGAGATGTTATTATTCCTTTAAAAAAATAAAAAACATAAAAATCCATAATAAGGGATAACCCAAGGAATACCCAAGGGATAATTCAAACATTCTTTAGTTTTTAATGAAATCAGCAGCTACATCCTTTTGTACAGAGCCTACAATTATGCAGCTAAGGAGTGATTCCTGTTCAGATCATCCACCCCACAACCAAACTACATAAAGTTCTTGAAAACTCAGTCAACTCATTAGTGCAATGTTGATTTATTTCCAATCAAGGGATTCAATCATAGTTCTTAAAATAAGTGATCTCAAGTTGACTGGAGCTTTCTCTGTGCAAATGTTTAAGGTATTAAAGGAGCTGAATTTTACAATTTACTGGCTGGTGTACATTACAGTTAGAAATGCAAATCCAGACAATAATTTGAGATAGTAAAAGCTTTATTATGGTTATTTTAAGAACCTCTTGCCATCTGGGTTTATTTAAACACACCAGCCTTAGGCTGTAAATCTTTAAAACATAATAGAACATAATAGTTGAGAAGCATGTGCAGTTTTACTTGACAGATGAGTCTGTAAGAACCTACACTCATAATTTTTTATGATTACAAAAGATTACAAAAAGTAATCTTTCAACATACCACATATACATGTTCTAATACAACCAATAGTTTCAATATTTAATCCTCATTGATTTCAATAGTGGTAAATGACAAGTGTATGTGACTACAGGCAAAATTTAATTAATTAGTTAATCAAAACAGAAATGACAATAAAAAATCAAAATTAAAAAAGCAAAGTAAATAAAGAGCATAGCTCTAGAAGTGATGGTTTCTGAAACTATGTTCAAAGAGCTTTAGGTGCTCCTGTTTAAAATGTCATCTACAATCATATTTGAATTTAAAAATTATGATGACTCCCTTACTTCTAGACTATCTATCAAAAATATATCAGAAAATGTAAAGGGTTACCAGGGGATAATCACTCCTTACCCATCATTTTGTTTCAGCAATTCTTTCTTCCATTTCATTGTCCTCATAATGCCTTTGAAAAGGGCAGGCACAATTCTAACCCTGAGAGTTCGAATGACCTTTTTAAGAGAGTAGTACTCAGGCTAACTCAAATTCTTATTTTCTCATAAATTTGTTGAAAAACTGAAATATTAGAATACTTTCATTAATGCTGAGTTTAGATTCAGAAATGGCAATCTCGCAATAATTATGTCCCAGAAGAACATCTCTGTGATGATGTACGTGTACCTTTTTAATGGGGTCTTCCTTATGTGATCTCTTTAAATACTGAATATTTTTGTGATCAGTCTCAATTTGTTCGGTTTCCCTGCTATTGGCCATATATTTTCAATGGCTAGTTATAGATTATCAAGTCTATTTGAAATTAGAACCTAGGAAATGTTTTTAAATTGCATTAGACAAAGTTAATGTTTCCTTGTAGGTAAAATTCACTGATGAGATTGATCCATCTCACTTTTTCCTAACAACAACAACAAAAAGGGTGTTGGAGGAGGCTTGGGAGAGAAGATAATCCAGAACAGAGAATAACTTATTCATGAAGTAGGGGTATGTGTGTAATATACATGTGTATATATACATATATATTCACACATTATATATAATAAGCCTATATAAAGTAAAATGTCTTGCAATTTTTTTCTAATTATACTGAGCTAATAAAATAAAATTTAATGTTATGAGTAATAAAAATACACTAGTATTTTAACAAATTCCAGATGACAATGAAAGAAAATAAATTGCACACAAATGATTGAGAGATATCTATAAGGATTACATGTTGGTATTCTCAGTGCAGAAAAATACCAACCTGATTTGTGCTAAGATGACTACTGAAATTTTCAAAGATGCTCTCTGGCTATAAAATGTGAAACTGACAAAGCCAGATTTAGATGTATTATTTTAATAAATACCTGTCAATAATAGAAAATTTAAGTTATACTGAACTTTGCTTGTTGCTTGTGATTTGATAACAGAGATGGAAAAATTGCATATATTAAATAAGGAAGCTTTTTTAATACTCACTTGCAACAATGCGTCTTCCATCTGCTAGAATCATTTCTCCATTTTCTACTAGAGTTTTTAAAATACAGGTGACATTTGTTGGGGCTTTGTCTGCCTCATCTACTACCAGAACATGACCCAACTTTACTGCTTTAACCTTTGAAGACAGAATATTGATCATAAACAAAAAGAGGAAAGCAGCTATTAGTAAAAATTCATCACTTACTGCTTTGGATTTATAATAGCTGGTTTTATTTAAGTTATGTGTACACTATTACACACAAAAAGTCTATAGCAGAGCTGGAAACAAAATTTATGATCTCCACCAGAGCTTCACATAGCACTAAAATGCCAACTCTACAGACATCTTTTTATTTCACTTCAGTGTTAGAATTATTCTTATGATACTGATGTCCAGCAATATCTCATGCTCCACAGTAGGGGAGATGTAAAACAAGTATAACAAATAGAGAAATTAAAGTGCTATGAGGGTTATGAGGATCGAGATATAACCATCACCGTGGATATTAGAAAACTGCATTTGTTATGGCTCTTAAAAGAATGTACACTTTTAATAGAACTGAATGGATGGTGTTGAAGAGGTGGGTATTCAAGACAAAGAAAAGCAATGGTCAAACTGAAGAAATCCTGGGGCATGTTTAGGGAAGCATGAATATGGACAGTCTGTGTTGGCTGAAATAGAGGTTAAATGTAAGAGAAGAGAGAAAAAGGACTAGAAAGATACATAGGATAAGAAGTTGATTGCCAGACCAGGAAATGTGTATTTTACCTAATAAAGTAATGAGATGCAATTTAATATTTGTGAGTTCAGACATGATAGAAATAGAGCTTGGAGTTACACTTTAGGATATTTAATCTGGCAGCAATATGCAGAGTAGATTAAAAGGGGACTACTATAATAATTTGGTTAAAAAGTGGTTTGGGGACCTGATTTTGGCGGGGGAGGGCATGGGAAAAAAATGGAAATAAAGGCATTACATTGACCTGAAGGGTTTTGCAGAGGTAGAATCTATAGTACTGGCAACTGCTCAGATGGGAAGAGGGGGAAGGAAAAATAAGAGTCCTAGGTCCTAAGTGACTGGGTGAATGGTGACATTCTGAAAAGATGAAAACTAGGAAAAACTATTAAAAACATCTTTTGGGGGTGGATAGGAGGAGATACTCAATGAATTTAAATGCAAATCTACAGATTTTTTTAAAATCTCATAACATAAAGTGGACCATATCATACATTTTTCAGACTGCATAGCTTTGGAAAGTAATTTTAAGGAAACACCAATAAAGAAATGGGAGATTCATTTTACCACAAATATCTCATAACATATTCTAAAAGAACTGAGAAAAATTTTTAAAAAATTTTAGGGTAAAAATAAACTGAATTAAAAAACAAACAAACAAAAAAGAAAACATATAGCTTCTATCTCTAACCCCATCTCTGTTCAGGGAAAGTCAGGTCCAAACTGGGAGAACTGAGGCAGGATATCCTAAAAGACTACAATCCCTGGGGTCTGGACCATGGATGTTCCCATGATGGCTCATTTGTGTAAATAAAGAAGACATGAGAAACATGCCTTGCATGCTGGGATTTCTTTGGATCTTGTGTAGGAAACTAAAGACTGGATCTTCCCAGCTGCCCAAAGCACTGGGTTAATATTTTATTAGTTAAAACCATTAAAAAAACCAAAAAACAAAACAAAACAAAACCTCTCTAGAAATATTACCTAATTTCAAACTCTACACATTTAAAAACAATAGCAAACTTTTTTAAAAAAAATTCTAGAATAAGGGCCGGCCCGGTGGCGCACTGCTACAGTGCGCCGCTTGGGAAGCGCGGTGGCGCTCCCGCGGAGGGTTCGGATCCCACGTACAGACCGGTTCCCGTTCACTGGCTGAGCGAGGTGTGGGAGCAACACCGAGGGTTGCGATCCCGTTGCCGGTCCCGGTCCGGTACGGGCGCGACACTGAGGGTTGCGATCCGTTGCCGGACACGAAAAAAGACAAAAAGGAAAAAAAAAAATTCTAGAATAAAAAATAAATCAATAGAGGATTTCTGTCATTCTCTCAATCTCTCACTCTGAAGAGAGAAAAGAATAAGAAAACATGTTATTTCCCCAATAATTTGCATTTAAATATCTACCCCTAAAACGACACAAAAATAAGTGCTTTCCAGTGAGACTAAAATATATTGGAATCAATGGGAGATTCCCCCCCACCCCCACCCAAAGGCTGAAATACAACTATCATTCAAAAAATACTCTTGAAAATATTCATATAATTGAATTACTAACCAAAGGTGAGTCTTCATACACAATAAGTCCATCTCTAACTGAAGGCTGAAGAGTAAGAGTTTGTACTGTGGTGTCCCTAAAGTTAAAGCAATACATTTTACAGTTAGTAAGGAAATAAACCGGTGTTTGATCATCAATAAAGATACAAGAGTACTTTTTAAATTTTTGTTAATTGTCTTGCTTTTTCCAAGAAAAATAACAGTAGCAAGTGAAGGTCCATTCAGTAACAGTATTTTGTGGATTTAACATAAATTACAAGGGTTTGGGAGTTAATCCAGGTTTATGAATTATCCAGGCTCTTCACTTCTATTTTTCTTTTTGGTAATCTACTTTTGGCCATTTCACACCTCAAAATGACCTTCTGAGGGTGAAGAGGAAGAATTTTAAATATGTATATATATATTTATATTATATATAATATTTATGTTACTTAAAAATAACTTTAATGACAAGTCTGGTAATGACTGGTGTGCTGACATGGCCAATTAAAGCAAGTCTATGAATTACACATCCAGGCCCAATATGCCAACCTGCCATCACTAGGTGCCAAAGCCAGACTATCTTACCCCGCTCCAAGAATACTGGAGTTACTTCACAGGATTTTGAACAGTTGGAATTAGGGCAATCCATTTTATTTTCTTAAATCTACCTTCTACTATATTTTTCTGACCCTCCTTTACATCAAAATCTTCAAAAATATTAATTGTGAGCTATCCTGATGTTATGAGCCTTCTCACATGAGATATGAAGTTCACATCACCTACAGATATTCTTGCCAAAAATGTGCGTACAGAACCTGTACATGGCAGGTAGGTTCAGACATTTTTAAGGGGCTCAATTTTATATCTTCACCTTCTACATATACCCTATCTTAAAACTGAAAAATTCCATGGCCACCTTGATCGTGTCGTACACACAATTAGAACTACTTTTAAAATATGAGTAGCACCTTTCTTCGGAAGAGTTTAAAATTGTCTTTTCAAACTACCCTACCACTTATTCAAAGTAAAATGTGAAGTTGCAGTTGTGTTGTTTTGAGTATCGACCCTGTGTAAGACACTACTTGGAAAGTAAACTTCAGACCCTGGTGTTATGATATATATTTGAGAAACTTATACCCAAATGCCAAATTTTACTACAATCTATTAACATTATAAAATGTGTGTCTACTTTAAAAAAGCAGTAAATACCATATGACAATCAAAAACAAAGCAAACTTAAGGTATAACTCAAATTACTTTTTTGTTTTAGCAAAACTAATTTAATTAAAATTAGTTTAATTACTTTGAGAGCCAATGTGGGATAGCAGAAAGAGGACTTTGGAGTCAGATCAATCAAGATTCAAATTCTGGTTCTTGCCACTACTAGCTATATGATCTTGGATAAGTAATGAAATTCTCCCAGGAGGATCTTTGATAGAACACCTGGAAAATATCTAGCACAGTATCTGACAGATCGCAGGAGTATAATTACATGGCAGCTTTAGCTATTTGTTGTTATTGATACTGCTCCAGTTGTGACTGAAAGTTCCTTGACTGTCTAACTTCTACTTGATCTTCAGGTTGTTAGCATAGATGGTACTTCTTGGAAATCCCTTTCTTGACTCTTTGCAGACCAGGTGAGGTATGCATGCTATATGTTGCCTTTGAGGACTGGATCTCCCTTATTTTACCTTTACCATTCTATCATAATTACTTCTTTTTTTTTTTTCCTTTTTGTCTCTTTTTTCGTGTCCGGCAATGGACCGCAACCCTCAGTGTCGCGCCCGTACCGGACCGGGACCGGCAACGGGATCGCAACCCTCGGTGCTGCGCCCGCCCCTCGCTCAGCCAGTGAGCAGGAACCGGTCTGTATGTGGGATCCAAACCCTCGGCAGGAGCACCGCCGCGCTCCCAAGCGGCGCACTGTAGGTGTTGCACCCACACCTCGCTCAGCCAGTGAGCGGGAACCGGTCTGTATGTGGGATCCAAACCCTCGGCAGGAGCACCGCCGCGCTCCCAAGCGGCGCACTGTAGCAGTGCGCCACCGGGCCGGCCCCATAATTACTTATTTTAATGTCTATCTTTCTACACAGACTGTAAGATCTAATAGTGTAGAACATAACTACATGGTCTCTCATTCTGTCCCTTTTATTTACTGATGTCCGGCTCAAGAAGGAATTTAATAAATGTTTGTTGAATGAATAAAATAAACAAAAAATGCTAAATGGTAAAAAAAAAAAAAAAAAATTGTAACTTATAATGCAGGATACAGCATATGAACTCCCAAATTTATTGGATCATAGGACTCTCTTTTTTCTACAGAATCTGGAACCCAGTCTGGTATATATTGGGTTAGATTAAGGCTGACTCTCTTAGAGGTAAGGAATGCTCCTTACTAATCTGTAAGTCTATATTAGAAAGTAACGTCAGGAAAGTATGCTTAGGGTTGACAAGTCAAGGGATTGAGGGGTTGATGATTTATGTCCATCATGGACTCTAACTGAGTTGAATTTAGACTTTATCATAGAGTATAACTTCCATAGCAGAGTTGTCATTTATCATGGCTTGAGCAGATAGGTTGGCAACACAATCACTGACATTTACAATTTCTAGACTACCTACTTTATTTGCATCTTGTTTGAAAGTCTTCTCCCTCCAACTTGACGAGTGATTGGTTTCTTTAGTTAATTCTCTGGAGGTCTGGCCTATTGTCATTCCTGACTCTTATTCTAAGCTCCTACCACATGATCCTGGCTCTTGTCAACCTGGCACCTGTCCCCATGATTGACTGCTTCCTAGGGTTCTGGCACTACACACACTTTATAAATAATACAGAATTATTCTTTTATTTTCACCAAAAATCAAATTAAGTTGTGTCTAAAAATAAGCATTGGAGGGCCGACCCTGTGGCTCACTCGGGAGAGTGCGGCGCTGGGAGCGCAGTGGCGCTGGAGGGCCGAGGCAGTGGGTTTGGATCCTATATAGGAATGGCCGGTGCGCTCACTGGCTGAGCGCGGTGCGGGCAACACCAAGCCAAGGGTTACGATTCCCTTACCAGTCACACAAAAAAAAAAAAAAAAAAAAAGCATTGGAGGACGTTAAGGAAAGTGAAAATATATTGTGACAATTTATTGGTGCTTATCAACTTTCAGTATGAATAAAATGTTTATGTAACAAAATAACATATACTGCAGTCATAAATCCATTTCTGTATTGGTGGATCTTATAAATTTATTGTGGAACATACTTTATGCTATCTTTTGTTAAATTAATTTTCAGAGTTTTAAACAAATCAAGAATGGAGTTTAACATCACTTGAATTCACTGTTAATATTCTAGCAATAGAGAACGAGGTGGGTAAGGAAGGAAAAAAGATGAGTTCACACAGATTTTTATAGCAAAACAATGTATTTCTCATCTCAGCTCTCACATATTTAATGGGCAACAACATCACACCTTCCAGCACCAAAAATGGAAGGGGAAAAAACAACAACAACAAAAAAAAAACCCCAACAAAAACCTCTTGCATCATTGTCAGTAGAAAGGAAATTCAGTTGTTACCTAAATAAATATAGTGCTTCAGAGCAGATAAAGAACAGTAAATTCAAACTGAATTCTACTTTTAAAAAGGCAAATAAAATTGCTCTGTAACACATGAGTTCTGATAGCATATAACTTATCAAATTACATTTCTCAAAAGACTTTTGTGCTAGAAATAAAAACTATAGGTTTGAGGGAACAAGTACAAATCAGATGATTTCCAAAAGAGACTAAAATGAGGATAAATACAAATGGGAAACATGATTTGCAGTGAAGCAGTCTGCAAGAAAGGAATTTATAGAATAAAAAAAATGGTTTTATTCTGCTTTGATTATTAATGCTTTCATCTAGTATACCAAAGGAAAAGCAAAGGCTAGTACAATATGTAAAATAATACTGAGCTTAAAAAATGAGTTGGCTTATATTTCAGTAGTTACCCTGATTATGTAAAAGCAAAAAACAGTCTACTCCCCTCTGCATAGTACTTAATAAGAAAAATGCCTGATTTCTAAGATATCCCATATCATAAACTTTAACTTAGTAAGGGATAAAGTGACTACTTTTGTTGCAGATAATATATAAACTGACTCTTAAAGACAATATAATTCTTTTTCAGAGAGTATTTGATTAAAATCATTGCTCTTGCATTTATGAGCATCTTGGCTCAAAATATATTAATTCTCTACAAAAATACACAATGACCCTAAGAGAATACTTTACTTGCTACAATTTCAATTTTATTATGATTTGTTCCTCTCAAAACAGCTTTGAAATATAAGCTAATAGAAGTTTAGATCAATAATACCAGGGAGAAGAAAAGTTAAAACATGTCTAGTTACACTTCCTTAGTCTAAGGTTTAATAAAGAGATGAATTTCCAATATATAACAGTTACCAGTAATGCTTGGTGAATTAATTAGAATCAGCTAATTGTTCACATTTATGTTACCACCACTTGTTCTCATTTCTTTATTACAAACTATAGCTGTCTAACAATTAAAGCCTGTGTCAATAAAGGGGCTACTTAAAAAAGTACTATTCTAAAATAAATCCTATTCTTCTTTTAACTCTGTAATTTTAAAGTTTCTTAAAAATTGGAGTCATTAATGTTTCAATGGTAACTTAAAATAATTCCAGATGCATTAAAACTAATTAAATTGAGTAAAGACCAGTTTTTTTGTCAAAATAAGGAAAAGAAATTGGCCTCTAGAGAGCAAGCACAATCTGTTCTAAGATGTTGCTTGTGGAGGTACATTAAGCTAATATTTTCTAATTTATTGAGTAAAGATCTCAAAATAGTGATGTTTATTTTGAAGATGATATTTTAAGGAGTTGTATTTTAATTGATTTATGGTTAGTTTTCTTTTATAAAAACAATAACAGTTAAACATAAGAGTGAAGAAAAGAAGACACGCAAGAGTTTCAAATATCTGACAAAAATCTTCTCTAACTTTATAGTTCACTAAAATAAAAATGGCTAGAGGAAGAGTCCACTAAATAATATGAGCCAAACAAGAGAAAGAAAAAATAAAATATGGTGCAAAGGAGGCACTGAACAAATATCTGCTTAATATTTTAGAAAGAGGGATGATTATGAAAAGACAATTAAATGGAAATTTTTACCAATAAGATATAAGCATAACATCACTGATTGAGAAGTAAATGCTGTTGAAAGATATTTTTCAAGTGAAGAGTTCATGACATTGTCAAGAATATCATTTTCACAAGGCTTATTTTAAAATAAGTAATGAAATAAAGATAAGGAGCACTAATAATAATTATTACTAACAACTTAGAGAGTGGTACTTAGACATATGTGATGCAAACAAGTTTAAGAATTAATTGATGTTTACCAACATTCTGGGCTCTCCTGAATATAAGCACACCAACCCCTGACTCCTACGTACAAAAAACAGATTTATTTTGCCATATTGGGAAAGAAGCTTCCTCAAACCCCTCAAACAGAAATAGTCATTTCTACAAGTAGGGTTGCCATTAATACAAAAAAAGAAGACAAAATAAGCTATGATTATGGCGATGTTAGTTAAAATCCAGCGCTGGACTAAATTTGGATCCTTCTCCTAGTTTGGTCAATCAGTTAATCTCTTGAAGCCCAAGATTACTCATCTTTACAGAGGGAATTAACATAGAACACATGAGGGAGTTTAAAAGAGTAAAAGGTAAGGAAGATAAAAAGGGAGTGAGAGAACAAAAGGGCAAGAGAGAGGGAGAAAGAGTGTTATTATACAGTGCTTTGATGTTTTGAGGGAAAAGTCCATTTAGTAAAGATAAGCAAAATATTATTTCTGCCAAAGTGACTGAAAAGACTCCAGCTCCTAAAATAGTTGTTTTGGAGGACACATAGTTTATTTAGTAGTCAATCACTCATCACTAATATGCCCAGATGCAAAATATCTTAACAAACTATAAAAGGAAGGAAGACATTAGGGGGATAATATTTATGGAAAGAAGCCTACTGGGATGCAACACTTCACTTTTCAGAGGTAAGTTCTTGCTGGGAACAGGAGGTAGAAAATAGCCACAGAAAAACAGTCACCTGATGGAAGCTAAACATTTCAAAATATGCTTAGTTTTCAAAATCTACTTACCTCAACCATGTCTCCTAGTACTATATTAACACTATTTAAAAAGAAATTCTTCCAGTAGTTAAAGCCTGCCGATAACCAAGTCTTTTAAGAAACTCTGAAAAATTTTAAAGTTGTCCATTATTTAGAAATGAAAACAAATCTACTAAAATGGTATATAAAAAATTGGATCTTTTATCCTTTACTCTGAAAACTGGCCATCTTGGTAAATTTTAGGGACTCAAAATGACCCAATTTCTTTGCAGGAACTTCCCTTTTGCAGACAAAAAAGACAGTGTGCAGGTCCCTTATCAGAACAGAAAAAATGTATTTTCTAATCAGTTTTTTAAAAGGAATAGAAGAATGGAATGAAGATCAAAATACAGAGCTGAATGTACAAAGATGTACACACAGATGCCACCAGGAAGTAAGGCTGATGAATGTTGTGTCTAGATAAATCTTTATCAGAAAATATAGTACAAAGTAATTTATATTTTAAAAAGACTTTACCAATTGAGTTACAACATAAAAGTGTAAAAAAAAAGTCAAACTTAGTAAATGACCACTTTTTCGTATCAAGACATTCTAAAATCTTTTATTCAACAAATATTTATTGAACATGTACTAATGGGTACTATTTTAGATATTGGAGAAGTGTCTATGAACAAAACAGGTAAAAATTTCTTTGCTCAATGAACTTAAATTCATATTATATTTAAGGGAACTTATTTTACCATACTAATAATGTGCCACCTTTTAGTACAGTATGAATTAGATCTTTCATGAGATAAATATCAAAAGATATTTTACCAAAGACAATTCAAAGAAATCAAGCTAAGTATTTTTGATCACCAAGACAAATGGTAATCTAGCCTGCTTCTACTTAAGTCCACCAGAAGAGACATGTTCTCCATGAAGCTGGCTAGGAATGTCTCTTTTGGTTAATAACCCAAGATACGTTTTTTGTGTAATACATATTGCCTAAAACTTATTATGTAAATTGCATTTTGTACATAGCATGATATTAATTGATATACTATAATCTCTGAGTTATTTTATCCTTATTTCTGGTTGTTCATCAACTGGAAAAAATTCCCAGTGCTCTACTTTTAAATTTAACAGACTTTAACCACCCAGATCAAATAGAATACAGTATGTAAATATGTACCATATTTGGAAAACTCTTAACTTGAAATATATTTTTAAGTTTTCTATAATTTAACTATTTTATTAAGTTCTTATGATAGATTTTCTTAAAGAAAGACACTATTGCATCATAAGAGAAATAATACATGTTGCATTTAGCAGCAAAAGTTCATTTCAACCCCAGCCTATCTTCCAGTGTCATTTTAATGGCAGAGAAGGGATAGATACCTCTGAGGAATTAAAGGGCAGAGGACTGAAGCAGCCCTCTAAACACAATTCTTTGTCATCTTGTGTTTCATTTTAAAATTTGATGTAGATTTGAATGCGAATCCATAATATATGCAGTTTGTTTCAATACAGAAATGTTTAAGTCACCATAAGGAAAACAAGCAACAAGGAGCTGTTGTCCTGAGCCAACACCTTCAGGAAACTGGGTTGAATTGAAGACAACTAACGCTGCATAGCAAGTCCAGCATCTGGATGCTTTTTCTCCTCTGGCAGCTATCACATCACTTATTGAACCCCAAATTAAAGAAATGAGTGGTTGTAAATAGCTATTGTTTTTCCACTGCTTTATGAACTATGTCAGGGTAATCACTGTGGACAGCCTCTGGGATGATGCCAGAAAGGCAGCATGTGCAATATTTTCTGACTTCTGCTGGTAGACATTTCAACAACGGTTATCTTTTTAAGAAATCACATAGCTTACATCATCTCAGGACTGAAAAGTTCTCTTCTGTTCTGGGTAATCTCTTCCCCCCTTTCAGGATGAACATGAGAATGTGGTTCATTTGTCCTGCTCTCTCATGTGAGTTTAGATACTACTGCTATTTTTCTGAACATCTTCAAAACCACACAAAAAAGAAAAAGAGTACAGTAAACCCTCTGTGTCCGTGGGTTCCACATCCATGGATTCAACTAACTGTGTATCAAAAATATTTGAATAAAAGAAATTCCACAAAATTCCAAAAAAGCAAAACTTAAACTTGCCATGTGCTGAGTGCTGTGTTGAATCTATGTAAATGTAGTGATGAGGAGGCATTGTATTAGGTATTGTAAGTAAACTAGAGGTGATTTAAAATATATGGGGAGATGTGTGCAAGTTGTATGCAAACACTATGCCATTTTATATCAGGGACCTGAGCATCTGCAGAGTGGGTCCTGGAACAAATCCCCTGCGGATACTGAGGGAAAACTGTACTTAATACGTAGATTAAACTTAAAAAAAAAAGTGGCATGTTTACAGAGTCAAAACACTGGAAATAGTTTACTGTCCAGGGCTACTCAAATGTCAGTCTCCTCAGTGAGGCCTTCTCTGCTCAACCTACTTAAATTAGTAACCTCTGCTCTGGCCCCTTCCCTGCTTTACTTTTCCCCGTAACACTTATCACTGAAATACAACATATTTTAATGATCTCATTCTCTTTCTCTCCCGCCAGCAACTAGAGTATAATCATTTTAGTGCTTTTGTTCACTAATGTATCACTCACATTTAGAAAAGTAAGCAGCATATAGCAGGTGTTCAATAATGCTTGCTGAAATGGATGTATTTCAGCTACTTCAATCATGTTTCTTAAGGCCATACCTCAATATGGCTTTACTGAGGTATTTACTAGAAGTTCCTTAAGCACTGTGTTTATTTGTATGTACATTTTCTCTTTTCTGGAAAGTTTTCTCTTCCTTTCTCTCCCCTTTGCCTGACAAACTGTTAAGGCCCATTCCTTAAACACTCAGTTCAAATGTCACCTCCTCTTAGAAGCATTCCTTATTTCTCACTTCCATTCTGCTGGTTGAATTCATTGTTCCACAGAAAGTACGTTACACTTAAGAAACATTTTAATTGTTTATATGACTTTCTCCCTCACAAGGTATATCATCTAAGACAAGGGTATAACATCTTTTTTTATATACCTAGTGCCTCTCACCATGACCTGTACCTTGTGGGCATGCAATCAATGTTTGCCCAAAGAATGAATGAATGAGTATTAAACAAGTATTAATTACATATTTCCAATGTATAAAGCAGATTATTAGGCATAAATTATTATAACACTATTAATTCAGAGACCCTGCTCTCAGGAAGCTCACATGACAAGGAGAGAAACATAAGGCAATTAATTAAATATAATTCATGTCAGAAGGTGATAAGGCCTATAATCATCTTTTGATAGGCTTGTTGGCCATTTGTATATCATCTTTGGAGAAATGTCTACCTATGTCCTTAGCACATTTTAAAATCAGGTTTTGGCTTTTTTGGTTGAGCTGTAGGAGTTCTTTATATATGCTGGATATTAACCCCTTTTCAAGTATATGATTTGCAAGTATTTTGTCCCATTCAGGAGGTAGTCTTTTCACTTTGTTGATTGTGTACTTTTTTTTTTTTTCTTTAAAAGATGACCGGTAAGGGGATCTCAACCCTTGGCTTGGTGTTGTCAGCACCACGCTCAGCCAGTGAGCAAACCGGCCATCCCTATATAGGATCCGAACCCGTGGCCTTGGTGTTATCAGCACTGCACTCTACCGAGTGAGCCACAGGCCGGCCCGAAGGTAATTAATTCTGATGGGAGAGAACAGGGTTCTGATAACAGAGTTTGATTTTGACTGGCGAAGATGGTAGTAAGTGCTTACAGGTAGATGAACAGACAAACATGTAGAAGTTTGAAGACACAAAAAAAGTTTAAGGGAACACCTGGTTATCCAGCATGTCTAGAATTTAGCTGCGTGGAGGGAAGTAGAGCTGGATAGGCACGGTAACTCCAGAGTGGGCAGAGTCTTAAATGTCATGCTGAAGAGTCCTTCATTTCATGGAAAATATTAAGCCACTGGGGGACCAATTATTTATCCATTTCAGAGAGTGAATGTTTCAAAGATGGCTGGGAAGGAAAAGACACTGCACTTATTTATTCGTTTAACAAATCTTTATCGAACATCTGCAGTACTCCCAAGGAGAGCTCACTGTCTAGTAGGTGGGAACATGTAATTGTGATAAAGAATGACAGGTACAATACAGAGCCTGTTAAAAGTCAGTGGCTCTAAACTTACCATCAATAAAAGTGTTTTTTGAGATGTTTTAAAATACACAAAAATAGAAACAGAAAACAATGAATTAAAGATGAAAAATAATATCTTAAAAACACCCAAATTTTATTTAATAATACAAAAAAACTTTATGTTCTCATTAAAATTTAAGGAAGAATATTTTGGGAAGAGCAATGTGATTGATATACTTTATTATTTTGTGGTTTAAAGGCCTAGTCCTAACTTCAGCTCATGTCAATACTTTGTTTTAAAGGCTATCATAGCTGAAAAAGAGCTCCTGAGGACATGCAGATCCAGTGGGAGAAGTATAATATTGACTGCACTCCTTATAGCTCAACATACATTTTTCAGTCTCATCTATCAAAGACCAAAAGGCTTTTTGCTCCCCACTTTAAAAAACACTGTGCTGATGGTAGTACAAAGAAAGAAAACAATATCTTCTTGTGAAGGAGGAGAAGAAAGGGTTTAAGAAATTTTCCCAGAGGAAAAGACTTTCATCTGCATTTTGATGAAAAAGTAGGAGTTTTCCAGGTAGACTTGACAGGGAATTTCAGGCAGCAAGAGCTGCGTGTGGCAAGTTATGAAGCCATCAACACGTATGTGATACTTGGGAACCACAGGCAGTTCATACAGCTTAGACGTATATGACGAGAAAGGGTGTAAGACAGACGAGGAAAACAGATGGTGCTCATGCTCAAACTGAGGAGTGTGGACTTGATGTTTTAGGCAACGGGAGTCATTGAAGAGTCCTGTGCAGGAGAGTAAGTGATCAACTTTATTGACTGGAACAATGTGAGGCATGGAAAGGAGTGATTAAGAGGTTGAGTTGTTAACCAGGAGGATACTACACTAGTCCAGGCAAGAGAAGATGAGGAATAAACTGGTTCCCACTACTACTAGCATGCTGACATTGATAACTCTATTCCCTCAGAGTCAGACCATAGCTAGGCCTGGTACCTTTAGCTGATGGCTGTAGTCCTGTTCCAAGCTATGACTAGCCTGAATTCTCACAACCTTAGCCTAGTCACTGTAACCTAAGGGCTGGTTATTACTTCTCTTCTGGATCCATCCTGCACTGGCTCAATTCATCCACTTAGTCTCTGGAATAGACAAAGTTGCTGAAATGCCAGAATGTCTTGCTGCAAATCTCACCACAATTATGAAAATAGCCACTGCTGCCAAACTCACCAGTGTTTGAGTTCTACTTCTCAAGTAGTGTTCCATTTACTGCCTATCACATTGCCCTTTAGAGAATTTGTATCATTTTCATTTTAGCACTGATATTTTCCTGTTCATTAAATTATGTGTTTATTGCACATCTTCTCACGACAAGAAAGCTTCTTGACAGCAGTGACCCTGTCTGTCCTGTTCATTGCTGTATTCTCAAGGTCTACAATAGTGCTATGGACATAGTAAGAGCTCAAAAAGGTTTGTTTAGTAGATCTCTTTTTACCACCAAATGCATCTGTCCCCTAGCTACCACACCACTGACTTCTGAAAGCTCACAGCTAAACCTTTCTACAGAGAACTTTCCTCCACCAATGGGAACTGCCTTGCCCAGAAATGCCTGGGAGGTTGTTACAGTTCCCTCTTCCCTCCCCCTCAGGGAGTAGCCCTTAACCAATGACTTACTGATAGGGGGCAAAAAAAGGCAGGCTCTCTTGCTTCCAGGTGGGATAACTGAGTAGCAGCATTGACACTCCAGGGCTCCCTGTAAAGAGGCTAAGGCCAGACTTCAGCTAAACCACTTCTTTTCCCTGGCCTTATCCTGATTCCTTCACTTCCCTACAAGTTTCACCTAACTACTCTCCCTCTATAATCACTTACACAAACATTGCCATCTCTGGCTCTGCTTCTAGGGAACCGACCTAAAATATATGCTGACTGAATGAATAAATGAATGAAGATAAATGTAGAAACAATCCTTAGATTTTCCAGCAATACTCTTAATTCTTCCTGCACAAAACATTACAGATACATTTCAGTTAATACTAATTACTTAACAGAATTGTGAACTGAGCAATCCCCTTAAGACACAAATCTCCTTACTGAATTTAAGCACCTCATGCCACCCCCTTCTGCTCATTTTATCACTGTTATCATCTAAAGAGTCTGGCTACAGCAAGATCTGTCTCACTTATATGGCACTCCCTTATAAGCTCAACAAAAAACATTCTAAATCTACATGACTAAGAAGACAGTTGGGAGGAAGATGGCACTGGCACAAGACACTTCTTCACTCTTACGTGCTTCCCTAAGGACACTGTAAGAAACCTGCAGCTGGTGCTGACTGGAAAGGCCCAGAGGAAGGAGAGCAGGTTTAAGAGGTTGGGACATGATATTAAGCATGATAAGATAATGTGAGCTTGGAACAATTCTCACACTGAGTTTGTTTTCACTTTTATTACAACTAAGGACTAAAACTTATTTGAATCCCTCCCCCATCAGAATATCACTGAATATCAACATAAAATAATTTTCTTTACAAAAATTTGCTTTACAAATAAAAAAGAAAAAACTGGAAGGTTGCAAACTAAATTTATAACAGTGATTGATTTGAGGAAGGGGAGATGAGATTGGAAGAGGTGGTTAAAGGGTGGTTCAAGGGGACTTCAGCTGTAATTGTAGTGTTTTATTTCTGCAAAAGAAAGAGAAGAAATCTGGAAAAATATGAACAGTTATTAAATCTGGGTGATAAACTTGGGTATGTGTTACATATTTTTATTTACATTTTTGGATTTTTAAAGTTTTTCTTAAACTAAAAAAGTACATAACAGTTGAAAGGAATGTAGCTGTTCTCTAGTGGCAGGGGATATAAAACAAAACTAAGAAAAAAAATACACACTGCATCAGTGGTTCTCAAGCTTCTTAAGATTGTGATTTAGAAAAAATAAATTAAAAAGAACCCTGTAGAACCCTCCTTTTTTCCAGTTTCTTCAAAACAGCCTACAGCATGCAACTTGCTGGTATCTCCAGTTTCAGGAGTCTGTCTGTAGCTCTGACTCACCAACCTCTATAACCCACAAATTAGAAGCCAGAATAATGTAACTATTTAGTAGATGCACTGAAAGAAAAGACACCACTGAAGCAGTGTCAGCCTGGAAGGAACATCACGTCTTTACTTTATTAATTTGGTTAATATTTTTATGAAATCACTTGAGTGATCGAAGAGAAACAAGGCTATTGAATTTACTGATGACACACCTTAGATGAGGTGCGATTGAGAGTCAAAGTAAGTTTTATAATTTGGAGAAGTGGTCAAGAAAATAGAAAATGGAATTTAACAAGAATATTACTATTGACAAAGGTGGAAAAATATGAGATAATTGGCCCATAGAAAATAATACAGAAAAAGACTTTGGGATCAAGTTGAGCAACAATAAGGAATATAATGCTAGAATTTTAAAAATCAAGCTATTATACATAGACTGAATGAAATATAGAATGTAAAAACTGGTTGACCAACAGTCCTACCACATGGATAATACTTTAGTGATCCACTTACTGAAGTCCTATTCTCACTAAATTACTATTTGATTCAGCCCAACAGTCAAGCAGCAGCATAGTTCAGTAGTTAGCATATAGGGTTGAAGCCAAAATTTAAAAAGCCGGCAGTGTGACTTTGGCTAAGTTGTTTGACCTCTCTGTGCCTCAGTGATCTCCTGTGCAAAACAGACATAGTAATGTTACCTATCTCTTAGAGCTGTAGTGGGCAGTAACTAGTTACAATTGGAGAACAGACTAGAACAGTGCCCAGCACATAATAGCTGCTATGTAAATGTTTGTGAAATAAAGAAGCAAAAATGATACAGGAATTTAAATGGATTTGGAGATCATCCAGAGAAGAGTAAAAAATTACTACAAACTTAAAGATCTACATGGAAAAGTTAGAGGCACTGGCATAATTCATTTAGTAAAAAAGAGGCAGCAGAAGGCATTCTTGGTGGAAAAACTACTGTCCAACTGCTGCTAAACATGTTTTTAAAACAGCTTTTTAAATTCATAATGGGGAAGAAGAGACAGAAGGAGCACTCAGAAGCTTTGTGTAGCAGCTGACATTTGACATGTCTCCAGTTCTCTATTGCTCTTATCAGCGCTCAGAACGTCGTGATGGCTCATTAATAATTTTTTCCATGAGACTTCAGAAAAACTTTCACTTTTTCTATTCTCTGCCAATATTGTCTGCCCTCTGGGACTTTGTGAATTTCAAAATTTATACTGTCACATTCAGTTTTCTTCAGCCTGAGGAAAGCCTCGTATGCTGAATTATGCTGTGTGTTGTAAAGCATGTCATCATTCACTCTAGGATATTTGATGTTAAGAGGGCCAATAGTATAGTTTTACACTTAATTTGCTAATTGTTTTACTTCACTTGGTTTCACAAAGATAAAAAATACAAAAATATGAGACAGGAAAGGCATGTGTTTTAAAAATAATCACCCACAATGCAGAATTTTTTAAGTACCTCAGCTGGTTGGAGGACTTACATAACATAGTCACAGGTCCAATATATACATAGATAAGGGACCTTACTCAATTCTAAAACAACCATCATTACCTCTAGGTAGGGATGGCTGATCACTGTGGAGCTTGAGCTGGAAGGCCCAAAGAAAATTAGCACATTATCAAGTCACTGCAACATATACTTATTGGCATCCACTGTGAACTGAGAGTCATACAAAGTCCCTAGCTCATGACTAATGGACCGTAAATAAGGGAGTTACTCTTAAGTTACTCTTTTCTCCTCATCTTCCACATAGTTATTAAGGGTATTAAAATTAGCCATTTATTTATTTATTTATCTTTAATTTTTATTGAATCGAAATTGATTATACATATTTTTGGGGTTCAACATTGAGATATGTTGATAAAACCAATATTACTAGCATATATATTGTTATTAATTGTAATTATTCTTTATGCCTCTTGTCCAATCCCTCCTCATCACCCTTTCCCTCCCCCTCCCCCCTCTAATCACCCTAGATTTCTTCTCTCCTTCTGAAAGAATAATGGTTACTCTGTTAATTTGTTGCCCAAATGATCTGTCCAATGCTGAGAAGCGTGATCAGGTCCACCAATACTATCATAGAGCAGATGCCTCTTTGGTCACTCTGACATGCGCTCGGTGGAGAAAGACATCCTCTTCTTTTCTTTGTCTCTGCTGGTGACTCTCCTTGTGTCAACTCACTCCAGTGGCTGGCGGACATCTGTGTGGTGGTTGCGGCGTCTATCCGCCTTTGCGGCAGCCATGGTTATCATGGTGGCTGTGGTGGGCCACCCACACGGAGGAGATGTTTTTGGCATGCTCCTTGGTGCTGGCAGTGTGCCTGGTTGTGGAGAGTGTCCGATCCCAGGCTCCATGCCCTGGGTCCCTGAGTGGGTGGGTCCCAAGGCACTGGCATGATTTGACTGGTTGTGGGAGGGGGGTCCAGTCCCCTTTTCCATGCCCCAGGTCCCTGGGTGGGCTCCAAGGCACTGGAACGATTTGCCTGGTTGTGGGAGGGGGGTCCGGTCCCCTACTCCACAGTTCAGGTCCCTGGGTGGGCCCCAAGGTGCTGATGTGGTGTGCCTGGTTGTGGGAGGGGGGTCTGGTCCCCTTCTCCATTCCTTGGGTCCCTGGGAAGGCCCCGAATCATTGGCATGGCGTGCCTGGTTCTGGGAGGGAAGGGGGTCTGGTCCCCTTTTCCATGCCTCAGGCCCCCTAGCGGGGCCCTAAGGCACTGTCACAGTATGCCTGGTTGTGGGAAGGGGGTCCGGTCCCTGGCTGCTAGCCCCGGGTCCCCGGGCAGGCCAGGAGGCGTCGGTGGTGTGCCTGGATGTGGGAGTGGTGTCCGGTCCCGGGCTCCAATCCTTTGCTACCTGGGAGGGGCCCTGAGGTGCTGGCTGTGTGAGTAATTGTGGGTGGGGGTCCTGCCCCTGGCTCCATCCCTTATGTCCCCTGGTGGGTCCCAAGGCATTGGTGGTGTGCCTGGACCAAAACTAATTTTTTGTCCTTTGCTTACTTCTAACACAGGAGAACTTCCTGTGGGAACCAGTACTTGAGCTGTGTGGTTGAGCCAAATTGCTGCTTTGCTGCTGTTTCCCTAGGGAAGACTTTTTGTGCAGCTCAGGGTTTAATGGTTGACCTTATAGGTACTTCCATCTCTCCAGATACTCGGTGCACCTGGGTTGTGTAGAAACTCTGATCTGGGCCTGAGTTTTTTCATCAAAAAGCACCCCATGCAATTCTGCATTCCCGACCAGTCTCCTCTGAGTGGTCCTGCGCTGATTGGGGGCAGGATTAGCTGTCCTTGCTGTGTCACAGTGTTCTCCCAGTGGGCCTGTCTCCCCCACCACCTGTGCTCCAAACACTTCCGATGGGATGGGCCCTGCACCAGTCCCTTGCATTGACTCACCAGCCTCTGAATGGCTCTCCTTTTTCAGCTATTCTGGCTCCTCACTCCAGTGTGGGTCCACGGGAACCATAATAGTGGTCTTGCTGTCCTGGGGGCCACCAAAGTCCTTTCGTCCCCTGCCATGTCCAAGTAACTCCATCTAAAGGGCACAGCTGCAGCTTCTGTCAGCTCCTGCTCCATGCACTCCAGCATTAAAGCGGCCGCAGCCCAAAATGCTGAGAGCAGTTTTTTCTCTTGTCGTGGTTTCTCCCGCCTTCATGAGTTCCATAGGTCTCTCCTCCTCTTCACCTGAGCTCCAGCAGCCCCAGCTTGGCTGATGTTACATTTTTATAGTTGTAAATTCATCGATTTGTGGGAGAAAGTGATGCTGGGGACTGTTTATTCTGCCATCTTGACTGGAACCTAAAATTAGCCATTTAAACCTATTTCAAAATGTCCCTTCATTCCATTCTCATTACCAATTTGTGTGTTCAGCCCTGGCAATTTTATCTTGATTACTGAAATCACCCCCTAAAGTTCTTGGTGATTCAAATCTCATATGACTCTGATGTACCCACAGACTAAGGTCATAATAGTCTTTATTGCTTTAACTATATCACATTGTATTCGAGATAAAATCCAGCCTCAGCAGGGTCTACGAAGCCCCTGTAAGGCCCACATCTTCCTCTTGCCATTGATTCTTGCATCTATACAAATATATTCCAAGCCACACCAAGCTGTTTCTCACTTTCTGGTTTTCATATGACCATAATGCTCCTATCTGTTTTCCACTTAGAAAACTCCTACTTATCTCTTAAGTCTTACTTTAAGTGCTACCTCCTCCCGCACCTTCCACCACATCATAGACATGTATACTTAGAGAATTGAGTACTCTCCTCAAGGCTCCTGTAGCACCTGCACATGTCTCTTTCATAGTTTATACATAATAAATGTATTATAAATGCCAATGTATTCTCACTCACTGAGAAGCAAGCAAGCAAGCACTTCTATGTCAAGATAAACATCATCACCTAGGGCCGGCCCGGTGGCGCACTGCTACGGTGCGCCACTTGGGAAGCGCGGCGGCGCTCCCGCCGAGGGTTCGGATCCCACATACAGACCGGCCGCTCACTGGCTGAGCAAGGTGCGGGAGCAACACCGAGGGTTGCGATCCTGTTGCTGGTCCCGGTCCGGTACGGGCGCAACACTGAGGGTTGCAATCCGATGCCGGTCACGAAAAAGGACAAAAAGGAAAAAAAAAAAAAATCATCACCTATACATCATTGGTGTCTAAAACAGACACTGGCAAACAAAAGGAATTTGATAAAAATACATATTAGATAAATGAATTAACACATAATGAATAAACCAGACTCCTGCCCTCGAAAGTACCCTATTTAGTTGGGGAGGCATGACTGGGGAATGGGGAGGGGCAGAAATAAAGATATAGAAATTACTATGCAAATCAGAGGTAGATAAGTAGGGAATATGGCAAGAAACTAATATTTATTAGTTTGCCTAAATGTTTAGGTGCCCAAAAGTGCCAGATACTGTAGTTGGTCCACTGCATACATTCTCTCATTTAATCTTCACAATCACCCTCCATGGTATTTTTATTTCAATTTGATAGATAAGGAAATTAGTACTCAAGGAGTTCAAGGGCACACAAAAGTTAGTGGTGAGGAGAAGATTTGATCTTTAAAACCATGCTCTTTCTAGCACAATGGTACATATTCAATCCTATGGAGTTTCAGAGGAGGGAACAATTACACTCAGAATGAAAAATAAGGAAAGGTTCCATATAGAAGCAACAATGGACTAAACCTTGAATGATTGAGGAAGAAATAGGGTGCATTTTAGATGGAGGAATAAAGACAGGCTTGAATACAAGTTCAAAACTTGTGAGTAGGACACAGAATGATCCAGTCTAGAGTAAGTTGAGCACATGTGAGGAAAATCCCACTGGAAGAGAAATTTAATCCTACATGGGAGAACTGGGAATTCTATATTTTCAATGGGTACCATTATTAGAAAAATAACCAAGAGCATCGGTTTTGCTAATGATTGGACCTGTACCATCATCTTCATAGATGAAGTGTAGCAGATAAAAAAAAAAAATTCATAAGTATTTTGACATCCTAAGATAATTCTGATTTTAATACAGGCATGTATTTTTATCCAAGGAGGAAATGTAGCTACAGAAGTTAATATACTCAAGTGTTTTCTTTAATGTCAAATTATCGTAACATTGAAATACATGCACTTCACAAATGTGAGCTATATAGTCTCTTCTGTTTGCATGTATACCATCAAAAGTAATTACATCTATTAATCTTTTAAATTGCCTAACTCATACTCTTAAGACAACATCTTGATTTTAACTAAACACATGAATTGCCTTGCTTGCTCATTTTATTAAATCTGACCACCAAAACATAAAATGACCACACTTAAAAGTACACTGGTTCTGTTTTATTTATATATGTTTGGTGACAATTTTACTTACCAAGATTATGTTTTGAATGGCTCTTATAACTAATTTCATTTGAGTGACATTCATATACTAAATTGAATGTGACTGATTATTTAGATAACATCATAAAGCCATTAAAAGAAATCTAAAATAAACAAAGTAAAGACCTTAAGTAGATCATCCATAAATCAGAGAAGTCCTAGACATTTTTTAGGCTACTATTTTTAGGTCTTTTAAACATATGTTTCTCTTAAAGCAATTTTTATGAGCTTAAATTTTTATGGCAAATGTAGCCTTGAAGCTGTACATAATAAAGAGAAAATTCCCCACATTGAAATTAGTGGGAATGTCTACCTAATTAGTGAAAAATCTTTAATATTATATATTTTAGACAGAAATGGAGCATTTTTATTTATGATTTTACATTACAAAGTAAATATCCAATATTGTCAAATAGAGATATCTATGGCCCCATTAAAGTAAGTATTTTATTTGTAATACTATTATCAGTCAATAATATAGCAATGGGTGCTATAAAAATTATAAATTTTTGGCTTTGAAATTATTACATTTTGAATTTAGAACTTTTTTTTTTGATATCATATCTACACATTTATCTAGCCAATTTCAGAATTACTACAGAATATAAATTAGCAGCATGCAATTCTTTATGGACCATTTGTTACTTTACAACAAAAGGTTGATATTAAAGACATTACAGGCCGGAAATAAGGCATGGTATCTCTAATTCTCTAAACTTTTAAAAGCACATTGAACACCGTCTTCTTCTTGCCTAGTCAAAGAAATTCAAATATAGAGCAAAAAAAGTTATTATAAATGACCCTATCTGCTCTTCTTACTCAGAGATGAAAAAACTGAGACACAAAGAGACTCAAAAACAGACTCAAATGCACATATTATAAATTAAAGGTTAAAAATCAATGATGTGAGCATTCCTATCAAAAGGTTTAAGAAAGAACAGCACATAAAATCCATTGGAAACAAAAGGAAAGGTATAATGAAGATAAAATCAGAAATTATTGAAATAGAAAAAAAACATACCAAAGAGAGGTTTAACAATGACAAAAGTTGGTTTTTTGAACAGACCAATAATATTGATAACCCCTGAGCAAAACTGATGGAGAAGGCAAATAGCTACTACCAGGAATTAGAATGGGGATATCATTACTGAGTCTGAGAACATTAAAGTATCATAAGATGATATTCTAAACAACTTTATGCCAATAATTAGAAGACAGAAAAGCAACATTTATCAAAACTTCTCACAGCTAAGGTAATAAATCAATAGGCAAAAGTCCTATTTAGATTATGGTGGTGACATATATCCAAGAATAACTACTAAATACCTGTTATATTTCTTTGCCTCCTTTTTGCTAATTGTGTTAAGTAACCTCCATTATCTAAAATCAGAATTGACTGAGGCTGCTCGGCCTAATTTATCTCTCTCAAAAAATATTTTGTTGTTGAAAATAAAGGAATGCACCATGATATGAAGGAACTCTCAAAAAAGTGTCTTCCTTCTTTCTAGGGTATTATTTTGAGAACTAATTTTAACTTTTGAAGCCACTCTTAAGAAAAAAATTGGTTTTCTGCTTGATTATTTCAAAATATTAAGTTTAAATTCAGTGCTTTTGCCCTAAATTGACAGAATAAACTTAAGTGACATCTGTACAGACTCTTCAAAAAGTTCACGAAAGGATTCATACTATCTTTTAATTCCATTTTTCCATGAACTTCTTGAAGTACCCTTGTATGTACATTTCCCATGATATGAAGGGACTCTAATATAAAGTGATTTCCTCCTTTCTGCTGCATAAATTTGAAAGCTGATTTCAACTTCTGAAGCCATCCTTAAGAAAAAATTGGTTTCCTGCTGAATTATTTTAAAATATTAAATTTAAATTAATTTGGTTTTGCTCTGAATTGATAGTATACACTTAAGTGGCAACTGTACACACATTCATTAAAAATTTCAAGTAATTGCATATCTTTAAGGGAACCCCACTAAAGAGTAGAAGCTAAACATGATGCAACCAAAATAAAACAGCACAAATTCTCCTAAAAATGAACTGCAATGTTCATTTTATTATCCTTAAAATATAAAATATTAGTCTTGTTATGTGCCTTGTAGCTCAAAAGTTGGAACTGTGATATATTACAAGTAAAAATTATTCAGATGAGAACTAGAAAACTAGTTAAAAACTCTGATTCTTTCATTATTTTTCCCAAACCTCATCTACGTGAGAAGAAAAACTAGTTGAAAACTTAAAGGAGAGAGGAAAAAAATGAGTTAGAGTGCTTCAGATTCAGCAGAACATGAAAGATTGAAATAATGACAAATAAGAACAGTATTACAGGTAGGATTATGTTTATTATTTTTTCCTATATATCCTATAATATACAGCCCTGTAGTTTTGACATGGTAAATGTTTTATTCAGCAGAACATGAAAGATTGAAATAATGACAAATAAGAACAGTATTACAGGTAGGATTATAATTATTATTTTTTCCTATATATCCTATAATATACAGCCCTGTAGTTTTGACATGGTAAATGTTTTAAAAAAAAAGTGATTTGAAATTTCTGGGTTTATATAAGGCCTCATGAATACAAAGAACTATGAGAAGGTGTAAGATAGGGTGGTAAAAAATGGATGAAGTTGGATGGAAAACCCATATTCTTAAAGCACTAGAAAGGCTAGTAATTTTCAGAAAATATGTTGTTGACCTATAGAAGTTCGGGAAATGAGGTGATGGTTGATAGGGAGATAGAGGGATAGGGGTTGGGAAAAAGATATATGAGAAATTGGGAGTGGGAATGTGGGGGGCAAGTAATATGAGAAGAGTATTTTCTATGGAGCAGATTCTTCAAATTTAATGCCTAACATATTGAGAAGAACTATATTCAGCTTGGTTAATTCATGGTTATAGCTTCCTAATTAGCATTCCCTGAGAGTAACTGGCAGATTGGTTTGTTACTATAAAACAGGAATGATGGTAGCCAAAAATCAGGATTAAAAATTTATTGTAAACATCAAATATGAACTATCTTTCACTTCCAAATAATGTAGAATGAACTATACCATATAGCAGTAATACTGAGGAAAGGCAGGTGAGTGCTGAGGTACATGAAGATCAGGGGAAGGATTTACTATGACAGGAACTCAATACCGTAAGGGTATGAAACAGATTACCATCAGTTTCATTTCAAACAGTCATCGGCAAGTTAATAAAAAGTGTGTGTCTGTTCACCTTGTTATACAATATTAATATCAGCAAATTAAAAATTTGTGCATATAGCCAAGACATGAAACCAACCTAAATATCCATCAATGGATGATTGGATAAGGAAACTGTGCTATATATGCAACATGGAATACTACTTTGCCATAAAAAAGAATGAAATACTCCTATTTGCAACAACATGGATGAGCCTGGAGAAACCCATCTTGAGTGAAATAAGCAAAGCACAGAAGGATAAATACGGCATGTACTCACTCATAAGTGGGAGCTAAGAGAGAAAGGAAGGAAGGAAAGAAAGAGCACAGTGGTGTGTTGGACTTGCAGAGGGAGAGAACACACTTTGGGATACAAAGTGGAGTGGGGGGGGAAGGGGGAAGGGGAGGGAGGTTGGGGATAATTGGGTGGGGGAAATGGGGTACAAATGCAATTTGTGGTTATGGTCATGCTGCCCGTATGGATCTGGCCTTCACATCTTGGGCAGGAGGGGTGACAATCAGCTTTGTATCTCATGAATATTCATAACCAATAAAAAAATAGTGCATATTTTGTTAAATTTATTCCTAAGTATTTCATCTTTATACTATTGTAAATAGTATTTTTAAAATTTTATTTTCCCAATATCCATTGCTAGTATATAGGAATATAATGCATTTTTGTATATTTTCCTTGTATCCTGTGACCTTGCTCAATTCAGAACTAAAATTATTAGTTCTAGCACATTTTTTGTAGATTTCTTAAGATTTTCTATACACACAAATCACATAATCATGTCATCTATAAATAACATGTATGCCATTTATTACTTTTTCTTGCTTTATTGCACTAGCCAGTACCTCCAGCATAATGTGAGTAGTGAATATCTTTGCCTTTATCCCAATTACAGGAAGAAAGCTTTAGTTTTTCACCAATTAAATATAAAGTTAGCTTTAGGTTTTCCATAGATGCTTTCTATTATTCTTTGCTTATGTAACATTTTATCATGAATGGGTGCTGAATTTTGTCAAAAGTTTTTTTTTTTTTTTTTTGCAGCAATGTAGAGGACCATATGGTTTTTCCTTTATTCTATAAATGGAGTGAATTACATTATTTGAATTTCAAATGTTAAATTAACCTTGTAAACCTAGGATAAAACACACTTTGTTATGACATATTATCTTTTTTATATATTAATGGATGTGATCTGTTAATACTTGTTAAAAATTTCTGCATCTACTGAACGTAATCTTTTTGCATTATGCATGTCTGCTGATGAAAAATGCTTTCAGCTTTTGTTTTTCTGAAAATGTCTTTATTTTGCCTTTACTTTTGAAGAGTATTTGGCAAATATTCCATACTGAATTTTTTTTTCTTTCACCACTTTAAAAAAGCAAACATTTCATTGCATTGTGGTTTCTATTTATTTCTTATTAGAAGTCAGTAGTCATTTTTATCATTCTTACCTTATATGTAACATGACTTTTTTCCCTCTGTTAGTTTTAAAGAGTTTCTTTTGGTTTTCAGCAATTTGATTATGATGTGCCATGTTGTGGTTTTCTGTTTGTTGTGCTTCAGGTTCTTTAAACTTCCTAAATTAGTGACTTTATCCTTCTCATCAAATTTGGGAATTTTCCCACCATTATCTCTTCAAATATTGTTCTGTCCCATTTTTTCTTCTCTTCTTTGAGACTCCAATTGCTTGAATGTAAAACTGCTTTTTAGAGTTGCTATTTCTGTGCTGAGAATTCCTAATTATTCCTTTATTATATTCATTTTTTTTCCCTGTAAATGCTTGAATATAAATATGGCAACTGTTTTATAGTCCTTGTCTGCTAATTCCATCATCTGTCACTTTTTAGTCTATTTCCATTGACTAATTTTCCTGCTTCTTTGTATGCCTAGTAATTGTCTATTGAATGATTGACATAATAAATTCTATATTGTTGAGTGTTTGGATTTTGCCATCTTCCTCAGTTGAGTGTTAAGTTTTGTCCCGGTAAGCAGTCAATTACTTTTGAATCACCTTGACCTTTTCAAGGCATTCCTCCCTGTCTCCCCAGACATCCATTCTTTATCATTTTTAAAGATATTTTGTATAATAAAGAACTTCCAAAATAATGTCCAATAGCAAGCATCCTGGTTTTTTCAACAAGGCTTATTTTAAAAAATTTTAAGGGTGTGTATAAAGTAGCCTTTACTTCAGGGATAGATTAGTCCTACTTCTAAAGAAAAAACTTTATAGGATATCTTCTGAAAACTGGGGGGCTTAATAAAGGCTTCCAGGGCCGGCCCGGTGGCGCACTGCTACAGTGCGCCGCTTGGGAAGCGCGGCGGTGCTCCCGCCCGAGGGTTCGGATCCCACATACAGACCGGTTCCCGCTCACTGGCTGAGCGAGGCGCGGGAGCAACGCCGAGGGTTGCAATCCCGTTGCCAGTCCCCGGTCCGGTACGGGGGCAACACTGAGGGTTGCGATCTGTTGCCGGACACGGAAAAAGACAAAAAAAATAAATAAATAAAAAAAATAAAGGCTTCCAACCATGTAGAAGCTCTGGCAGTTGTTCAGCTCACAGATTGCTGGTAGTTGTTCTTTTCCTCATGTTTGTGAATTTTTTCCAGTTTTATACTTCTTTACTGTGATAGGGCTAATAAGAAACTCTTATTCTGTCACAGACAGAGGTATAAATCCCAAGAGGGAGTTTTTGACCACATCTTAGCTTTCCTTTGACCTATTAACTCTGCCCTCTGTTCTTCTACAATTCTCGCTCAAGAACTCATAATCATTTAGTGAAAGGACCCAAACCAGAAACTAATTCTTGTAACTCAATCCAATGCTCTTTTTACTATACAGTATTGTTTATCTCCTGGGACTGAAACAATAACAATCTAAACTACTTTTAAGTTGTTCACTATTTGATATATTTCTCAATTTCTCTCTCTCCCTCTTGTTTTTTGTTTATTATTTTGTTTTTGGTGGCTTGGTTGCTTATATTTTATTTTTAAAAATTTGAAACAGGTTCACTGATAAAGTTAAAAATGATCCATATTAAGAAAAATCTATTTGATTACAAGTATCCCTGAGAATCAGCATTCTGACCACACAAAACTAAATAATCCACAAAGTGTTTTTAAGGGAGACAAAACAACAACTAAAAATACACTTCTTCCATACTTCTGAGTTCCTCCTATCATACCTGAGATCCACATAGTTTATTATTTCTCCTTGTAAGCTATTTTAGCTTCTCATTAGAGAAATGAGCTTAGACTCTACATATTTTTCTTCTAACTTAAGAGTCTTTATGCTGATGAGATCTGTTCCTAGAATATAATGTTCATCACTCTCTGTCCACAAAATATCTATTAATTCATGTTTATAAAGCATTAGTCACTTCAAAAATAAATTTTGCATGGTTTTATTACCTTTTAAGGCAAGGAGAGATAAGAGCAGGAGGAACAGAAATGAAACTGGTTTACAAAATGGGCCTTTAAAAAAGTATTTTTAAATTATACTAGGAGAAAAATAAATGATTAAATCAAATTTTAAGAGGTTGTAGGTCTAATACTTTTACCTGTGTAGCTGGATATACTCTCGGGGTCTGTTGAGCAGGTGAAGGAATCTGTCAACAATCTTGTTTTTTCCTACACCCTGTAATTACACAGATAGCATTAAACAAAAAGAGGCTTTTGTTTGAAGCTAAGTTTATGCCAAACCAGAAGAATTTTTACCAAAATCTACTTTCTCAAAGTTGTAATGTTTTATTGTTAATGAAATCCAATCTGGCAAACATATACAGTCTATCACCTATGACATAAATTTTTTTTTCCTTTTTGTCTTTTTTCGTGACCGGTAACGGGATCACAACCCTCAGTGTCGCGCCCGCACCGCGCTCAACCAGTGAGCAGACCGGTCTCTATATGGGATCCGAACCCTCGGCGGGGGCGCCGCTGTACTCCCAAGCGCCGTACTCTACCGAGTGCGCCACCGGGCCGGCCCGACATAAATTTTCTTTAAAAAATTTACTTCTAAACATAATAGTTCTAAGCTATTCTTATTTAAAAGGAAATCCATAAATTAGCCTCCTATATCTTGATTTTTCTGTTGTATAATTTTACACTGAAGCCTAGATATTACAGCAGAATATTAACTATTTCAGATTTGAAGAACGGCATCAAAGGTGATCAAGTAAGTATACAATCAATCATTTTTCTAATCAGTTTTTCAGAAGTATGATTTTCAGTTACAACAAGATAGTTTTTTCTGCTTTAATCAAACATTCATTTCTTCTTTTATCCCACTTTTCAGTCTTTGAAAACCCTGAAAACCTAAAATTATAACCAAGGTGTATTAAGAAAATTCAACTGTATGTGCCTTTCCTGGAAATGCCCTCATAATAAGCAGACATTATTATTGTTATTACTGATACCAAGAGTTGTTGTCTTTTTGCAGAAGACAGACTTAAAAATGGAACCCACCCTCATGCTATTTCCCTAGTGTAAAGTTTTCACTTAGAGATAGAATATAATTAACGGGAGTAGGAGGGTTAAATCTTTTAACCAGTAGGTTGTGTGAGAGGAGAAGTGGTTAAAAAACTGAGTTCTATATTATACACGATAGCAACAATAACATTAATTTCTTATACTGTGCCAGGCTCTATGCTGAGCCCGTGGAGGGCTCCTCAAGCCTGTTCCCCAAGACCATTCTGTCTCCCAAGGTCTTTGGGCCTGAAATGGAAGAGTTGGCCCCAGAGCCTTCTGCAATGCCTTCAGGGCCTTTTTCTCCTTCTCTCGATAATCCCTTTCCTTTGTACTAACCTTCTTAGCACCATTGGATTTTAACTCTGAAAATGCTCTCTGCTTCTCTACCACATGGCCAGGCTACAAATTTTCCAAATCTTTATGCTCTACTTCCCTTTTATTTATTTATTTATTTATTTATTTATTTATTTATTTATTTATTTTTTCCCTTTTTGTCTTTTTTACTGACCGGTAACGGGATCGCAACCCTCGGTGTCGCGCCCGTACTGGGGACCGGCAACGGGATCGTAACCCTCCGTGTTGCGCCTGCACCGCGCTCAGCCAGTGAGCGGGAACCGGTCTCCACATGGGATCCGAACCCTCGGCGGGAGTGCCACCGTGCTCCCAAGCGGCACACTCTCCAGTGTGCCACCGGGCCGGCCCTCTATGCTAAGTATTTTAATATATTATTTCATTTAATAATTACAACAGTCCCGTGAAGTATTATAATTATTGCAACTTCACAAATCAAGAAACCAAGGCTCAGAGAAGTTAAGCAACGTGTACATATGTCACATGTCATAGTGGAAACAGGACTCAAATCCATATCTGTATGATTCTGATATTCATGCTTTTAGCCCCTACATTATGAATTATATTTCTTTCAATTTGAAATTAATTCAAGTAATGTGAGCCTTAAATGACTTTTTTCTCCACTTCCAGGTTCCTTTCTAAAAAAAAATTAGGCATCAGGGCAATGCATGCTGCATGACAGCAATAACAGAAGCCCAAGAGGGAAGCAGACATTATTATTGGTATTTTTACTATATACTCAAATATCTTGTGGAAAAAAGCATTTTACAAGGACAGAAATTCAAATCAATTAAGTGGGTATTTATTGAGTGCCACGGGGGGCAGGGACCATGCCTATTTTGCTTATCACTATATCCCTCAAGCCCAGCACAGGACCTGACACAAAGAATGCATTCAATAAATATTAGTCAAATGAATGAATGAATACAGGGAGCTTGGAAATGACTGGAAAGGAGGTGCAAATTCTGGTAAAACATAAATGGTGACTGTGCTAATAAGGATACTGAATAAAGGAATCTTTGACGAGTTACAGACTTATAAAAGCTGGACAAGTTTTACAAATGATCCAATTTATTTCACCCACAAAAAATTCAAGGTTATGAGAGCTGAATGTCAAACTGACGAATCCACTAAAATAAGAAAAATGGATCATTTCATCTTCTAGGAATCTTTTTAGTATCTATTTCACTCAAAATAGTTTCAAGCCTAGCACAGAAGCACAAAGTAAGAAAATCACATTTGCACATTGGCATGTAAATCACAACAGGTATGTAAACTTTAAATGTCATGCTGAAATAAACATAAAACTTTAGATAAATTCAGATAAGTATAAAATATGTATTAATATTTCAGCTCTGTTAAATTCAGTAATCCTAGAGAAAAGCAAATATCATAAATGAATTATAATGACAGAAATACAAAGAATTTCCTGAAAGAAATAAGTCATGAAAAGCTACTATCAGGGACTTCCTCCTCCCTCCCACCTCCAAAGTTATTGAATTAGCCATGCTTTTTCAAATTCCTCCTGAGCAATGCACTATTTAGGACTTTACAAGCCTCATAAATGTAGGGGTAGATGTGGAATCCCAGCTGCCACAAACGAACTCTTTTGCTGTCTCTTTAAACGTTAAGGTCTCCAGAACTCTAACCTCAGCTGTCTTCTTGCTCCTTATGCTCTCTCTGGGAAATCTCACCCACTCCCATGACCTCGGTCAGCACACTTCTTTCCTAAGCTCCATTTGAGATCCTCTATTCCTGTCAACTGAACTTCTGCACCAGATGTTCATACTGAACTCATTATGCTCCTGCCCAAACCTGCTCTTCTTTCTTTTAAACTCCAGTACAACAATATTGCCATGTACCAGCTACTCAATGAAAGAATCTTTGAATATTTTTGACTGCTTCATTTTTTCCCCTGACCTCATTCAAAATGTCACTAGGATCTCTGCAGTCTCTATCTACAAAACTTTTACTTTTATTTTTCTTTTCCTTTCTTCCTTTTCCTTCTTTCCTTCCTTCTCTCTTTCCTCCCTTCTTCCCTCCCTCCCTTCTTTCCTTGTCTAATTCATCAACCACTTGAGCACCTAATATTTATAGTACTGTACTAGCTGAGCTGGATATAATAGTAAACAAAATAGGTACAGCCCCTGGACACATTCACACCTTGCAGACTAGTAGGGAAAACAGACAACTAAGCAAATATAAGAGATACATTTGATGAGTGTCATCATATGGGTTGCTTGAAGATTTAACATAAGAGAAGGCCTAACACACAGAAAAACCTAAAGACTCTACCAAAAATCTTAGAGCTGATAAACAATTTTAGTAAAGTTGCAGGATACAAAATCAACACTCAAAATCAGTAGCATTTTTATACTCCAATAACAAACTAGCAAAAAAGAAATCAAGGAAGCAAGTCATTTACATAGTCACCAAAAGATAAAATACCTAGGAATAAATTTAACCAAGGAGGTAAAAGATCTCTACAATGAGAACTACAAATCACTGCTGAAAGAAATTAAAGAGGACACAGAAAGAAGGAAAGACATTCCATGTTCTTGGATTGGAAGAATAAACATTTTGAAAATGTCCATACTACCCAAAGTGATCTACATATTTAATGCAATCCCCCATCAAAATATGACTGACATTCTTCACAGAAATAGAAAAAACAATCCTAACATTCATATGGAACAACAAAAGACCCCAAATAGTCAAAGCAATCCTACATAAAAATAGATAAATAAATAAAGCCAGAGGCGTAACACTACCTGACTTCAAATTATACTACAAAGCTACATAGTAACCAAAACAGCATAGTATTGGCATAAAAACAGGCACTTGGACCAATGGAACAGAATAGAGAATCCAGAAATCAACCTACATATTTATAGTCAACTGATCTTCAATAAAGGCAACAATTACATTGGGAAAAGATTGCCTCTTCGATAAATGGTGCTGGGAAAACTGGACGTCCATATGTAGGAGAGTGAAACTAGACCCATACCTCATACCATATACCAAAATCAACTCAAAATGGATTAAAGACTTATCTATAAGACCTGAAAATATAAGATTACTAAAAGAAAACATAGGGGAAACACTTTAGGAAGTAGGACTGAGCAAAGACTTCATGAATAAGATTCCTAAAGCACAGGCAACAAAAGAAATAATAAACAAATGGGATTATATCAAACTAAAAAGCTTCTGCACAGCAAAAGAAACAATTAACAGAGCAAAAAGACAACCTACAGAGTGGGAGAAAATATTTGCAGACTATGCATCTAACCAGGGATTAATATCCAGAATACACAAGGAACTAAAACAACTTAACAATAAAAAAAACAAGCAACCCAATTAAAAAATGGGCAAAGGAGCTAAATAGGCATTTCTCAAAGGAAGATATACAAATAGCTAACAGACATATGAAAAAAAAAATGCTTACCATCACTAAGCATCAGGGAAATGCAACTCAAAACCACATTGAGATATCACCTTATGCCAGTTAGACTGACCATTATCAAGAAGAGAAGAACAAATGCTGGTGAGGATACAGAGAAAGGGGAACCCTCCTACACTGTTGGTGGGCCTATAAATTAGTGCAATCTTCTCAAACAACTACAGATAGCACTGCCATATAATCCAGCAATCCCACTGCTTAGCGTATACCCAAAGGAATGGAATCATCATGTTGAAGGGATAACTGCACTCCCATGTTTAACACAGCTCTGTTAACAATAGCTAAGAGTTAGAACCAACCATCAACAGATGAACAGTCCATCAACGGATGACTGGATAAGGAAATACACAATGGAATTCTACTCTGTCATAAAAGAGAATAAAATTCTGCCATTTGCTGCAAGATGGATGAACTTAGAGAAAATTATGTTAAGTTAAATAAGCCAGCCACAGAAAGAGAAACACACATCCTCACTCATAAGTCTAAAAAAAACCCAAATAAATGAAAAAAAGAGAGATACAACAATCACAATAATTCCTTGAACTTTCAAAAGGAGAGAAAAGAATTGAGGCCACCAGAGGCAGGAAAGGGGGAGAGTAGCAAGAAATTGGTAAAGGGCTACAAAAAATGAATACACCGTGTAATGATAAAATCGTAATTATCCTGATTTGAGCAACACGTATTGCACACAGATATTGTTATTCAATAGTATACCCGACAGATATGTTCAATCAATTATGTTTCAATTAAAAAAAAATGGAATTAAAGAGGTATGGGAAAAGAGATGAAAGGGGAGTGTTCCAGATAGAGAGGACAGAATGTGTAAAGACTTGTGGCTAACAGTGGGCTGGAAAGCTGGAGAGGTCTGTGAGAAGTCAAAGGTTAGGGCAGAAGGGAGGTAGGGAGCAGTAAGAAACAAGACTGGAGAATCAGGCTGGGTGCAGCTCTAGCAAAACCTTGGAAGCCACTTAGAAGAGTTTGGACTGTTCCCTAAAAGCAATGAGAAACCATTGAAGTAGAAGAGTAATAGGATCAGATTTACAGTTCTGGAAAATCACTATGATGGAATGCTCTAGCGTAAAGCAAAATGAAAGCAAAGGAAAGTAGTTTGGAAACTCCTTTAAAAATTCAAGCAGGAGATGATGATGGCTTAAACTAAAAGGCAGAGATAAATGGATGAATTTATGAGATATTTAGGAAAAAGAACTAACAGGACTTGGTGGTGGCCTGGATGTGGGGACGAGGAGACGAGGAAGTCAAAGTTTCTGTCCTGGGCAACAGAGTAGTAGGTGGTGCCATTTATTGAGAAAAGAAATAGGGGAGGAGAAGAGAATTTGCTGGGGGGGGGGGGGTCTGGTTTAAAAAAAAGGGGGCAGTTTAATTTTAGACGTGTTTACTGTTTACTTTGTAATGTCTGTTTCCCATATCTGCTCTTTCCTCTCCCATCACTGTCTCAGCTCAAGTGCAAACTCATCCTTCTCCTTAGACTCATGGAAAAGTTCTGATTTGGTTTCCCACTTCCAGACTCATCACAGGTCAGTCCACAATTTGTTCAGTTATTTTTTTAAAACGGAGATCTCATCAGGTCACTTCCTACTCCATTTTAAGAAGTTCTGGTAATTCCTTCGAGGAAATGCTGAAAGCATAATTTAGGAAGGAATTTCTGTAAATATCCTGAGCAAAATGAAACAGTTATAGCAATTTGTTCCTTCCAATCATATTTTTCGCCTAGAACAGAAAATCCTCAGGATTACTTTAATTGAATAAATATATAAACAGTGTCTAATTTTTCCATTATAAAAGTTACACATACTCATTTTTCTCACTGAGAAATTTAGAAAACAAAATACCAACCAATCTGCAACTGCTAAAAAAATGTGCCAACACTTTAATTTTGTTTCTGTGCATATTTATCTTTACTTAATAGTCATTATTCTATATATACAATTTGTAATCTTTAACAAAAATTACTTAACATAAAGTAAAATTTTATATCATTATTAACTCCTATTGAGGATAATATTTAGTGAATGAAAATTGAAAAAGGAGTAGGAACCTGTGGAATGAGAGATCCTAAAACATACAAATGATCTCATGAGAATGATGCTTATTTCTGTCTCACTGTGTTCCTCATGACAATGTACTGGAAAGAAGGACTTTCATATACACAGGAGTCAGAATGCCGTTTAACTACAGAGTTAGGAGAAGTAGATAATATGTTAAGCCCTACAGGCAGAAATCAAACCAAGGATAGGAAGTAAACATGATTCCGGTTTCTGTGAGAGGAAAGCTCAGGGACTGTGACTTTAAGAACTTTTAAGGATTCTAGGACTCTTGTAACTTCCTCAAGTTTATTACTTAGTTACCCTGTTTCCTCAGAGAGATTAGCAGTAAAATCCTTTTCAGAAAAAGAGCTTCTGGGCTTTTCTTCATGTAAAAAAAAAAAATACAGAACTTAGAAAACTCTATCCATATTTCATGAAGGGGGAGAAGAAAAGAATAGAATAGGAGAGAAGGGCTAAAACACAGAACAGGAAACAGGCAAAGAGAAAATCAGTGTAGGAATGGGATTTAAGCTACAAGTGATTGTCCCAGAACTTAAATGTTGAAGGATCAAGCAATAGGTCTTGAAGGATCTCCACAACAGCAGATAAACTTGTAAGCTTGCAATGTCAGCCCCCTGCAAGTCTCACTCAAACAAGTTCCTATCAGCCAATTGTCTCCAGAACAATCACCTTCAGGCTTCCACATCTTTGCTCACGTTCTTTCTTCTGCCTACCATAGCCCATCCTTCCCCATCTATCTATCATCTTCTACTCACCCACTAGTGTTTTGATGAAATGTCCCCCCTTATTCAAAACTTTGCCTAATTGTCCCATTGTTTTCTCTCCTTCAACTCTCAGTATGAGAATGGTATCCTCCTTTGGGTTCCTAAACTACTGTCTCTCACCATGGTGTACTCTGGTGATGTGTTAGGTGCCTTGACAAGTAGACATGCTCCCTGAGGCCAGGATCATCCCCCTATTCAGGTCTGTACCACTGGCGACTCACATATTACCTACAGATAATAACTATTAAAATTTGAGGAAAGGAGGGAAGGGAAAAAAAAAGAAAGTTATGTGATTCACTTTTGCTAAAGGGGGTAGAAACTTCTTGCAGAAACCACCTGCTCCCTTTGTGCAAACAAAGAGGAGGAAATAACACTTACGGAGCCCTCTGGCACAAACATGAATGCCCTTACAGTGCATAATCATTCGAATCCTGATGCCAGCCATGCAAGTAGTAGGTACTATACCTGTTTTGGAGAAAAGCAAACTCAAGTTCTAAAAAACTAAGAATCTTGCACACAATGGGATTTTGAAGACAAATCCATTCTGACTCAATAGATTGGGCTATAATATTCTATTTTACCATGTTGTAAAACAGAATGTCAGGAGGTAGCCCCCCTGAGCTGATTTGCATGAGAGTTTGTATCTTGATGTAACAGAGTCAAGGACCAGTCAGTCCAAGGTTATAAAATCACCTAAAACACACATTGAAGAACGCCTCGCATGGTATCTAAGGTTCAGGAGGGAGTCAGTCAGTCCAGATCTTTTCTTCTGCAGTCATTTTCAAACGGGATTCCTAGTGAGTGTTTGCCACTGCCAATGTTCAGCATTCCCTCATGCTGTCTGAAACATCTTTATTTTGGGCCTTCCTTTCACAGTTCTCCCCAATTCTTTAATAATTTTCATAAATTTGGTTCAGTTTGTGTAATATTTAGAGATATTTGTGTAATATTGCAATTTGTGTAATATTTACAGATATTAGTTGCATTCCTTATTAGAGAAGTTACTATATGAATGTCATTAACACATACTAACTACAGTCAAAAATAACAAAATAAAGAAACTAATAGTGCAGTAAATCAGGAGAAGTAAATTCTGACAGCTTTTTTTTTTTTTACTTTAAAATTTCCATCAAATATTGAACCTTTTAATTCATTATTTAAAATGCCTGAAAGTAAACTATACTAATTTTTTTTTTTTTTTACTTTAAAATTTCCATCAAATATTGAACCTTTTAATTCATTATTTAAAATGCCTGAAAGTAAACTATACTAAGAGTTAGGAGACTTGGATTATAATCCTTGCTTAATTCCTCTCAGATGGAGGTTTCTACCACCATCTTGGCCTAGATTTCCTCATTTGAGTAGGGAAGGCCTAGACAAGCTGAGCTCTAAATACTACCTTATAATAATATTCTTTAATCCTCTAACAAAATAAGAAGTTGCTGCTATATGGTCACTGGAAATTTCTTATTTTCCAAATTCTCATAATGAATATACATTACTTATGAAATCAGAAAAAAAGTTATTAAAACTGAATAGCAAATAATTCTAAACATTCTCACAAATGGGCTCCCTGTAACAGAGCCAACAGATAATAGCCAGAAATCAGATGGGAAGACATACATTTAAATTACATTATTAGTTTGCATGGCTCTAAAACACACTTATAAAGCTTCTCATCAAAGTCATAACCTCCTTTACACACAGGAATAAATAAAAATCTACATCCCTGCAATTTCCCTTTGAAACACTGCATTGCTATAAATGACAAAGATACACTTTTTGGGTAGTGTGGTCAGCCATTAGGTAGGACCAAAGCAGCCATGACAAATATTGCAGGGGGGAAAAAATCAATGTGTCTCAAGAACAAAATACTCATACAGATTCAAAATAACTATGAGAAAAATAATAAGCAGCATTGGATAAACTAAACTGGCAAAGAGAATGTGGCATAATGGCAAAGCATTTCCAGACTGTAATTCAGGCACCTTTACTAACCATGGGGTTCAAGAAGGGACAAAAAATAAAGATGAGTTTCACTATATTTGATGAAATCAAGTATTTCATAGCCTGGGTACCCTCAGGCTGCTGGAGCTACTAGAAGCACAGCACACTTAGTTATCAAATTCCCTGCTGCCACTACCAGCTGGGGACGCTGTCAAGAACATTTCTGGACAAACTGTTCAGTCCCTCTACAGATATTAGACAATTACACTGGCATAGCAACATGTATATTTCTGATGGTGCAAGGTAGCAATCTGCCAGGTCTCAGTTCAAATTATTAATTGGCAAAATTCACACATTCTTTAATTTTGGCAATAAAATTCACAGTATCTCAATATTATATAATTCAACAAACATTTACTGATAATAATGTATTAAAATAAGACACATGAAAAAGTGTTGGGGGACTAGATAAAAGATGATGGACAAATGCTGTTCATCACTGAAGCTGGATGATTAATATAAGGGGGTTCATTGCATATGCTTCTGATAAGGATTGAATTGTGTCTCCCAAGTTTTATGTATCAGAAGCTTGATTCCCACTGTAACTGTTGAGGGTGGGAAATCCTTATTACGGTAATTGAAAGGTAGGGCCTTGAAGAGGTGAATAGATTCTTAGGACCAAACACCAATGAGCAGATTAATAATGGTGGTCATGGGTGTGTTTCTGAGGGCGTTAAAAGGAGAGCACATGAGAGTCTCTCTTTCTCTCTTTTCTGACATTTTCTGACATGTGAGACCCCTGCATTGCTATAAAGCCACCATCAAAGAAGACCCTCACCAGATGTGTTCCATGGACTTTGGACTTCCCACCCTCAGAAACTATAACAATAAATTTCATTTTCTTATAAATCACCCAGTTCCACTCATTTTGTTATAAGCAATAGAACAGACAAATACAGCTTCTTTTTGTAGACTATATAAAAATGTTTCCATAATAGAAAAATACCAAATGTCCTTTATTCTGTATGGAAAGCACAGTCTCTGGTCTTCACAAGCACTTACCAAAAGTTAGCTTTACTAGTATAGGAATAAGTGTGGTATGGTTAAAAAACCAAAACAAAACAAAACAAAAACCCCCCAAAACTCAAGAGCTTTGGAGATCTAACTTTTAACTCTGACATTAACTAGCTATGTGATGTTGGGCAAATATTTTAGCCTTTTTGAACTGGTCTGCTTATTTGTAAAATGTAAAAAATAAAAATTTTAACTCAAAGGATTGAGATGATATAAAAGTACATTAAAAATTGTAAGACATACAAATATTACTATTTTTAGTCCTTGCTCATAAGAAATGCATAATCAATTCCAGATTAAATTAAATATATATCACAACAATCTTAAAAGAAACTTGAATCAATGTACTGAAAAATATGATAAAAGTTCAGAGGAAAACATGGTGAAGAAAACATGATGATTTCTATTTGGAGGAGACTAAGAAAGTCTTCATAGAGAAAAAACTCTCTGAGCTGTTGAAAATTAGCAGGACTTCAGGCAGAGATGAGGACAAGAGGTACTATATAAAACAAACAATCTGAAAAATGGCTGGGGAGCAGAAGATGTTGCACTCAGGAAGGGTAAGAAACCATGCTTTGAAAGAGCTTATAAAAGGAGACCAGTGCCAGATCATGGGTGCTTTTAAGTGTTTCCCCAACAAAGGAGATTTTATCTGGTAGGCAAGACACAGCCACTTTCAGCATTTAGCAGGAAAATAAAATTAAGAGATTCTTTCTAAGATTTATCTTTACTGCTAATAGATCAGACATTGCTATGGAATTGAAAGAGTACCAGAAGAATAAATCAGGTAAAAAAATAAATCATGAACATGAGCATCCTATATGAAAATTAGCCAGAGCTGGCTTTTTATTTGATAAGGAAGACATAATGTATTAGTGGGATATAAGGAGAACTTAAACAGAAAAACTTTACCAGACTGTTATTATTTGGCCACAAAAAGTTGGCTTAAAAAGGAAAAAGAAGTGACAAGGCATAGAAGTGATTTTACTGGACTAAATTTGTGCAGAAATTATTGTGAATTATCAATTATTCCTCATTATATAGAAATTACATTTGATGACTTGCTTTGAATTTTGTCTAATATCAGAAATCGAGTGATATTATATGTAGATAATTAAAACTTCATTCCCAAAAACAAAACACTGCATATTTTAAAAATAATTATGTAAGGATACCTGAGCATTTTAGAACACGACATTGCTAAAATATTTTTCCCTTCAAATCTCTGATACAATGCAACTGCATCTCAAACTTGTGTATACTTACACAGAAACAGAGGTTTATTAGGGACTTTTTTAAAACAAGAAATGATGTACCTATAGGCTGATTCTACAACCCCAAATTTTCATGATGAATATTCTGTATATCAAATGGAGTATGGCTCTACAAGCAAAAAAATTAAAAAGCAGGTATGGTAAGGTGAGCAAGGCAGGAAGCTTATTCTTGAGCTAGAGCAGAACAGAAAAAGCATAATTGGCTAGAAAATAAGTAGCTATCTCTCTTTTGGTTAAATAGAAAGTCATGCTATGATTTACAAAAAAAAAAAAAGCACAAAACTCCTAATTGCATGAAAGGGACATATGTTACAATTACAGCAGATAGAAAATAATGCATGTTACATCCCACTAAAGTGGTTTTACAATGTGTACCACTATATCTAAGTGACCATCAAACATATAATTTCAGGGCACCCTATCCAATTTGGCTGAAATGCACCAATTCTGATTCACTTACTGGAAAGCCTATGTGCTGTGCCATAAAAACGCACAAAGAAAATATGATTTAAAAAAATCAATTTAATTTCACCAAAACAAGGTGCTGGTTACTCTATTTTGCTATGAAAAGTGGTGTTTATGGGACTGTTTTTAGCATCCCAACAGATGTGAAATTTTGTCTAATATGATATTCTTGGAAAATATAATATTATCTGCAAGGAAAAGGTGAGATTGGGCTTAATAAAGATGATAAACTTTGAGATCCCTCAAAATCGACACCCATTCCCTTTAATTTCCTCATTGTAAAAGTTGCCACTGGTAACAGAGCAATCTTTTGAAACATCTCTAGATACAACTTCAACTGTTGAAAAGTTTCCTTCATGGATTTCAGCTAGTTCTTAGTTTGCAGACTGTATAGACTTTATCTATTTTGTATTAAAAGCAGTTTGTATTTAAAGCATTCATTCTCTGTCAATATTTAATCCCTTAATCTTCACTTCTCATTTACTTTTTTCTGAGTAATCACCACAATATTCACAAATGGTTCACTTAGTTTCGAAACAAATCATGTGATGAAAATAGGCATTTTCTCAGATGGCTGTCACTTTGCATTTGAGTGAAACACCAGTGATGGGACCCCACAATATTTGAGAGTCAACAGTCCTCAACCTACCACTTGCACCTTCACTTCCTGTCATTTTCTTTTTTCATTGTATTTTTTCACAAGATGGAAATAAGGGTGAAGGTGAGAAGGGGCATAAAATATTAGCAGAAGTATGAAATACCATTGATAGATGAAGCAGGGCATTTTCAAGGCTATTGAAGAAGGATCTGAGGTACCATGACTGGAAAGTGCAATTCCCAAAAAAAGAACTCTTTTAGATGATCAGGACTCTGAGGAGAGCATGGAGAAAGAGAACACATGACTCCCACACCTGTGCTTAGCAAAACACAGCTCTGTAGGGTACTTGCTCTGTGTTTGCCAAGAAATACTACAGATGAATCTCTACTCCCTTGTACCTACCAAATAGAAGCGATCAAGAATCTAACCAAAGAATCTTGCTCAAATTTTAACACAAATGTTAGCTTTCAAAAGTGTGTTTGAAAGAAACTGAGATTGGCTTAAGTGTTCAAAAACTTCTATTTAGATTTTAACCAGCCACTTTGGTCCAATTTCTACTCCGTGATCTGATAAATGTAAGCATGGACATAATTATATCTCATTTAATTAGCTAAGTAGCTCTAAAATATTATTAGAAAATTTTAAGTAACTAGTACTTCATGATTCTGTTCTAGTGATAATGCTGCCAACCTCTGATCCTATCAGTATGGAATCATATCCAGTTGAATGGGTTACTTAACTATATACTGTCTTATATAGGAGGTCTCCTAGAATCTTCTAGATTCTACCTAATTCATTATTTCTTTCACTAAACAATTCCAAGTTCACAGAACAAATTCAGTCAATTTGTCTTAGAATCTCCTGAAAATAATCCAAGTAAGGCTAAATTTAAAATTCATATTATTTCCAAATCATTTTGGCTACTCGGGAATTTTTCTAGAGTCCTCTAAAATCCTGTAATTTATTCAGCAAATATTTGTTGAATGTCTACTGTATGCAAGGCATCAAGGAGGATGCAATAATAACAAAGACTTTTTTCAAGGCGCTCTCTTTCTTTAGTAGGGAAGGCAGGTACATGCTCAAGTCTAACAAAAGGCTAAAAGATCTACAAAGGGGGGAGGTCGGGAGGTTTCTTAGTAACCAGTCTTGTCTCTGTGAGAGCAATCTCCACTGCTTACCTGGAACTTGAGATGGCGACGGGTCTGAGCGGCCTGCCAGGAGACAGCGCGATCCTGTGAGCCGTGCGCTG
>NW_007729460.1:172592-238876 GCF_000696425.1 Galeopterus variegatus | reverse complement strand
TCTTCACTCAACGAGCAGAGTAAGAGACAACTGCATTGACGCCATGATGGAACTCTTCCTCATGCCTTCTTCTTGATAGTGCATTTGCCTTAAAGTTGAACTTCCCTGGTTTGACTTCAAGCCTCACAGCAGGAGGAGTTTAAAAGGATGTGCAGAGTTATTTTTTTCAAAACATAGTCTCATAGTTTCATAAACTTATATAATTAAAAGGGGATAAAATACATGATCTGGTTCTACTTTGCCTGCAATCACAAAACACCTATACCATCACAAACTGATCATGTTCTGTCATACTGTGAAGACACCCAAGGGGAAGAGGTTGTACACCTCCTTTAGCAATATTTCTAGTCTTTTAGTAGGGAAGTTTTTACGCACAGAATACATTTTCTCCTGTTCTAGTTCCTGCGAAGAAAAGGCAATATGGTAAGTGTAAGTAGTGTAGGTTAGCAGGGAGAAGGCCAAGTTTTACATCCTGATTTCTCTACTTTTTTGTGAGACTACGAGTAAATTATTTTCCCTTTCTATATTATAGTTTATTTATCTAAAGTAGAATTCTTATTGCTCGGCCAACCTTGATATAATTAGAGAAGAACAGAAATATATGTGTGTGTGTGTGTGTGTGTGTATGTTTGTATAAAATTATGCATACAAGGGGTCTTCAAAAAGTTTATGGAAAGATTTGTATTATCTTTTAATTCTATTTTTCCACAAACTTCTTGAATACCCCTCATATATATAATTTGCAGATTCTAAAGTGTAATGTATATTTAAACAATTATTTTAAAGAAAATAAAATAGGCAGTGTCTTCACACTAATAATATCTCATTCTCACTGAGAAATTATTACATGGCAAATACCTTCATGTGCATTATCTCATTTAATTCTCACAGTAGCCCTATGAGATAGGTATGCTTGTCTTCATTTTACTTATGAGGTAACAGGCTTAGAAAGGTTAAGTGTCTGGTTGAAGTTTACACAGCAAATGTTGGGGTTGAAATTTAAACTCCATAAGATTGATTTTACAGCCCATAGACTTAACACCTCTGATATTCTACAAGCTCTGGAGATAAGCAAGAGACAGTGTGAGACCATAGGAAGAATATGAGCTTACAAGTCTGACAGACATGCACTCAAAGTTTGCATCTGCTGCCACTAGCTATGTGACATTGAACCAATTACTTAAACCTTCTTATCTTTAAAATGGGGTTAATACTAGCCATTTCACAGGTGGCTATTACAAAATTATAGGAGAATTAAATGAAATAATATCTAAAGGCATTTAGCACAGAGCCCTAGTTGTTTTATAAATGGCTTCAATTATTAATAATAAATGATATCAGCCTTAAGACTGACCTCTGTAAAAACAGCGTTCAGCAGTCATCAAGTGAGAGCTCTGAGTATCTGATCCTATACTACATGTTGAGATTAAGACACAGATCTGCCATCAAGAGCTCACTCTTTAGTGATGCCATTAGGGTATCCCTTCAAGTTGACTCTGAATTAAAGATAACATCTTTTCATTACTTCCGATAGTGACTTAGACACAGCAAATGTCAATAACTGAATATCTGCTGAATAAATGGATAGATGTTTAGGGGGTTCTTTTAATCTTTTAAGATTTAGATTCAACTTTGATGTCCTCTGAGACACAGATTGAACAAATTTCAATATTTTTAGCACAACTTCCTTTTTTCATATAAAAGGTAAGAAAAGTTGGAAATTTCATAGACCAGTAAAATCCCATGAGATTATAATACCTTTGAGATTTTCTAGCCCTATTTATATTAGCAGCAGTAAGGATTAACATGGTCTAAGATCTCTCTGCCTCCTTTATGAGACAGAATCTCCATGGAATGGAAATACAAATTAAGTTTGCTTTGAAAATGGGTATAAGCAGAGGTAATAATAAAAATGTGAAAAATGTATAAACCATTACAATTCAGTACTGAACAATCAGAATATATGCTACATAAATTAGAATAAACATTATCCAAAAATAACTCTGGTAGCTTTCCTGGTGCTTTCTTACAGAATACTAGGCTTGGGTGTAACTACCAATAAGATATAAGAGTTAATTTTGTCTGGTGGCATTACTGATGTTTTAAGTGTTTCGTCTTTGCTCTTTCTAATATCATCCAAAGGGTCTGCAATGTAAATACAGTCACTTTGTAATTTAAAAAATAATAAAAAAGATATTTTAAAAGTAAAATAAATAGGCTCAAGGAGCAAACTCTGATTCCTAAAAAGAGGTTATTAGGATTTAATATCTGCATTTAAATATACAAAGCCACTACATTAAAATTCAAGATAAAATATAGTATTGAAAAACACTTAAATTAAAAAAAAATAGAATTCAAATGTCAATTAATGAAGGTTAAGAAGTGGAAGCAGAGAGATAATGCCTGAATATATTTACTTTCATGCTTATCTTCTTTGATTATTCATTCCCATTCACTGATGTAAAGTTCAGAATTGTCCAGAATTTTATCTTTAGAATATTACATGTGATGGCTTTATTAATCATTTTTTGTAGACTGCTATCTTTAATAAATTGATTTTTTTCTAAACTTTTTTTTGCCATTTTCTTTAGAAAAAAATAATCTATCAAATAATCTATCAAACAATCTATCAAAAGTAATCTAAAAATAATTTAGAGAAAATATCTATCATGTTTTATTGTCATTTAAAATTTAGAAAGATGAATATTTAACTTATTTTCCTAACAGCTAATTTCTTTTATTTTTTAAATATATTTTTTGGATATATTACACATTTGCACAGTCTCCAAAACATAATAGTACTATGTCCTATAGACTAAAAAGTCTAGATCCCATAGTTTCTGATCTTTCTTTTCACAACTACCAATAAGTTCCTGCTCCCCTAAACCTGCCAACATGTCATCTTTGATTTCTCCATATTTGTATAATCCCACCAGAAAATGCTTTGAATTGCTCTCTTTCCCTTTACTTGCAACTTAAAATCTGTACCATGGATTAGTAATTTTCCTTTGGAAACTACTCTGACCACAACCACCTGTCTTGAGTCCTAGACTCACAAGTCCACTTGGAGTTCTCATCAACACCTCCAACTAGGTAATTCTAACACTGACCTCAGTAGGGATGTGATTTCATCAATCTTTCAGTCAATTAAAAAGTTTCTCTAGAAGTAATCTCTTCCTCTCAATCCAAGATAATATCTTTTCTCTCATCTATGCAGGATTCCATGTCTTTCGTGGGTGCCCCACACCATTATGCAATTTCTTGTTTATCCATTTGTTTGATTATTCATTCATTCATTTCAATAAATATTTGTTAGGTAACATCTTCCAAGTGCCTCCCAAGCACTGTGCCCTCAATCAGTTTACCATCTCATAGGAAAGGGAATTTTATTATGGAATGGTACGGGCACTGATGGGTTAAGCATGCATGCTTCCTATGTTGAAGGAACATCTGACTTTATCTCAGAGGGGAAGGAAATTCTCCCACAAATAAGTGATCTCAAAGTTAAAGGGCTTGGTAAAGTTAGCAAAGTAAGAGATCAAATTTGTCTGTGGAAAGCAGATCAAGAAGAGGGAATGGTGCGTGTAGAGGCTAGAGGTGAAAGAAACACGCTATGTTTAGGGAACCACAACATGGTTGTGGTTCAATAATAGGGTTATAGCATAAAATATTGGAGGGGAGGGGGTAAGAGGTGGGAGAGAAGTATATTGTGAAAAATCAGGCTGGTGAGAAGTCAAAAGCAAGATAATGGGGGCTTTGTAAAATATATTAAGGAATTTGGACAACATACTGGGAGTCATGGGAACTATGACTTTAAGCAGGGAGGATTTATATGCTGGATAAAAACACACAGGCTTTTCGGATCATCCGGGTTGAATAAGAGGTGGAAGAGGGAGACCGGTTTCAAGGCAGTTGCATGAGTTCAGTTCAGTGATGAAGGAAGGCTGAACTAGGATAATAGAATAAAGGATGAAAACAAATGGGTGAACGTGAGAGATATTTAGGAGGAAGACATAACAGGAAGTGAGGATGTGGGAAGTGGGGATGAGAGTGTAGTTTAGGAAACATTTGCATTCCAGGATTGGACAAATGAACAGACAGTAGCATACCTTCTTTGAAACAAGTAACTCAGGGAAAAAGAAGCTGGTCAGAGGTGGAGCAGGTGAGGTCAGTATTATAATTACCTAGTTGGAGGTGTCTATGAGAACTTCAAGTGGACTTGTGAGTCTAGGGCTCAAGACAGGGAGTTGCAGGCAGAGTCACAGGTTTGGGTGGATAATTGAAGTGGGTGTGCATTAGTGGGCTGGGGAGACTGCATACAAGGGGCCCAGGATAGGCCCTGATAGTGCTTTCCAGACTGACAAAGAAAGACCAAAGGGAAGAATTTTTGTTAATTTTCACACATTGCCTATCTGGTTCAAGAATTAGTTATGAAAATCCCAAGAGAAAAGATTCTACAGGATTAGGATATATTTGGCCTAATTGTGCCTAAATGGGAATGTTCCCCAGATCATTTAATAAGAGCATTACGTAAGTCTTGGGACTCATGTTAAAGTGTTGTGTGTGTTCTGTTTTGTATAATTTAATTTATGTTTTATTTATATCCCAACTAATTCCAGAAAATATTTTAAATAGGCTATATAAGACAGAGACACATAAAATAAAATTACACAAAAACCACTTACAATAAATCAAGATTCACATTTAGAGAAGGCTGCCAAAGTGAGGAGTTTCTAAGGGCAGAGATATATGGAAGTCATATATATTTAGTTTGAATTATGACTATGTCTGAAGATATGGGTATTTATTTTTACTTAAAAATATTTTTATTATTGTTTCTTATTATAAAATGATACATTCTTCCATTTTGCAAAATTATTTATTTTGGAAAATTTAGAAAACAGGCTAAAAGAAGAAAATAAAATCCACCCACAAGTCAGTGATCCTGTAGTATAAATTGCATGAGGTCAGGAATTTTTGTCAATCTTTTTTGTTGTTGAGTCCCCAAGACCTAGAACAGTATCTGACACATAGCAGACATCTAATAAACATTGTTAATAAGTGATTAAGAGATATCATGGTTCAACATTTTACAGTACTTGTTTAAGAAATAACTTATTAAAAAATAGAGGTCACTTAGTAATACTTTCCATTCCCACAAACATTTACGGACCACCTGTGTGTACTCTAAGCACTTTGTCAGTCATTAGGATTAGTTGCAAATAAGATGTTAATGGCTTTTTTCTTTAAAAAGTGAGAGTTTCATTGGCTTCTACCTAGCCTCTCATGATTTGTTTGCACTTTCCCCTTATCATCCATTCCACTCCATTTTTTCATTCACCAACAGATATCTACTTATACCTATGATATGCAAGTTACTGTTGTAGGAATGGTGAGCACAGCAGTAAAATAAAAACAGATCAAGTCCCAGACCTATGGAGCTTACATTATAGAATGGGGAGACGTGGACAATAAATAAAGAAATGTATTAAATGTCTGGAAAAAATGGTATGTGGCAAGAGGACAGAAAGAGATGTTTCAATGAAGAGCACTATTTTTAGTTCTCTGAAAAAGAGCCATTTAAGCAGAGACCTAAATAAAGTGCAGGAATAGATCATGTACACAGTCGGGAGAAGAACATTTCAGGTAGGAGAGACATGCATGGAGTGTTTGAGCATCAGCAGCTGCCAGTGGGCCTGGAGCTCAGGGCCTGGGTAGTGAGATGTGCACTTGCAGATATAACCAAAAGCAAAACATGTAGGGGCTTGTAGGCCCTGATAAGCACTTGGAATGGTAGCGTGTGTGGGATGGAAAGCAGTTGGCGGGTTTGAACAAAGGGGTGACATGATTCAATTTATGTTTCGAAAGCACCACTCCAGCTATTATGTTGAGAACAGATTCTAGGGAGTCAAGAGTGAAAGCGGGGAGGCCAGTTAGAAGCTACTAAATAATCTAAGAAGGAAACCATGAGGACTTGGATTAAGATAGCAGTGAGGAAGGTTTGTAGAAGGGGTCGGTTCAGGATGTATTTTGAGAGTAAAGTTGACAGACTTTTCCAGTAAATTGTATGCAGGATATGGGAAAAACAGGGTAAATGAAGGGTTTTGACTGCAATATTTTTGAAGAATGAAGTTACCATTTACCGAGATGGAGATTACCAGGAGAGGAATGGATGAGAGGGTAAGGAAAAGTCAAGTTTGGTTTGGGGCTTGTTAAGTTTGATATGTCCGTGGGATATACAGCAGATTTGATAAGTGGGCCACTGAATATTCACATTATGCCAAATGGAAGTGTAAGGTGGAGTTATAATTTGGGAGAGAGCCATAAAATAGATGTTATGGAATGAAGAGCATTAGCTAGGGATTGAGAAAGAAGAGAAGAGGTCGGAGAAATGAGCCCAGGGTCACTGAAACATGTGCCGATTAGGAAGATAAGCAAGATCCTGCAGAGGTGTCTGAGCAGGGTTGAGCTGTGAGGTAGGATGAGAGTCAAGAGAGAATGACATAAGACAATGTGAAAAAAGGCATTTGTGCATAGGGAATAATCAACTCTGAAATTAGTGGTGATAGATAAGTAAAATTAAGTTTGAGAATCAATGATTAGATTTGGCAAAATGGAAGTCAAGAGGGGTTTGGATGCTAACATGAAAGTGAAAGACCAATTGGAAGAAAGAAAGAGAAGATGTTGGTAATTCTTTTAAGATGTCTTTTTAAAAGAGTAGAAAAATGGAGTATTGCAATAGCCTCCTAACTGTCTTCCCTGTTTCCACCCTTGCCACCTTGGTTAGTTAAGGTAATGCCAGTTACTCTAACAGACTGACCCCAAATCTCAGTGGCCTAACACCATGCTCATTTATTCGTTGCTCATGTGGTATGTAAATAAGTTAGCCCTGGCTGGTGAGCAGCTCTTCTCCTGCTAGGGATTTAAGGATTCTTGCATCACTGTCATTGTCTGTATCCACTTGGGAAGGTAAATATCATGGAGAAAAACACATAGGAGGTTTTTATGGGACAGACTGGAAAGTGTGGTACATGGCTTCTGCAAACATTTCACTGAGTACAAATTAGTAATAGAACCATTCCCATAAGGAAGGGAAGTTGTGAGTCATAGGCTAATGTGTGCCTAGGAAGAAGACATGCCAGGTTTGATTACTAGCTGGCAGTCTGTGTCACATCTTCAGGCACCTGCCCCACCATTCAGTCCATGTTTATGCTGTTTGCTGATGGAAAAAATCTAGTAAAAAGGGAGACATCAATGACGTCAGAGTAACAGGTGCCAGAGTAAAATCTTTGAGAAATCAAAAAGCCTGGGACACAGGCCAGAGTGGAGGGATTGGTTCCATGCTTCACAGGAGCATGGATAAATCATTTTTTGTATTCGTAGGGACTGCAGAGTATAAGATTGGCAGATATGGAGGTGAGAGTATGGAAAAGTTAATGAGAAGAACTCAGGTTTTTGCCTAAAAATGTATTTGACCAAGTCATTAAATATTACTGTCTTTCATCAAAATTTTTCTGGAGCAGGATAAAGAGCTGGAGCTTAGATAAGGACACATTTTAAAATTGTGTGTGCCAGTAAACACAGAGAACATATACAAAATACAAAGTACACGAAGCTAAATACTTCGTGCAGTCTTAATAAACTAACAACAAAATCTGTAACACTTAAACTATAGCACAACCAATCCATAGAAAGAAAACAAAAAATGATTGTTACTATTTCAGGCCATGATGTTGTTGTCATTAAAAAAATAACTGATGAAACCGACTCTAAGTGATGTCCTTATGGCATAAAGGAGTATGTATTCTTCTTATCACACTTAGGTGCTTATTCTTTTAATCTATTATCTGAAAACTATTCTGATTTTTAAAGTGATTATGAAAGGAGCCATCCTAAAAATAAGTTCTGAATATGTAGGACGAAGATAATACATGGAGATTTAAAAATACCAAGCAACTTGAATAACTCAATAGCAAGAAAACAACCCAATTTAAAAATGAACAAAGGAACTGAATAGACATTTCTCAAAAAAGACATACAAATGTCCAAGAGGTATACAAAAAAATGCTCACCATCACTAATCATCAATGAAATGCAAATCAATACCACAATGAGATATCATCTCACACCTATTAGAATGGCTAGTGCCAAAAATAAGGTAACATTTTAAAGGTAAGAGTGGGTGAGAATATAGAGAAAAGGGAACCCTCACGCACAATTGGTGGGAATGTAAATTAGTATAGCTACCATAGAAAATAGTATGGAGTTTCCTTAAAAAGTTAAAAACAGAATTACTACTTGATCCAGTAATCCCACTACTTGGTGTATATCCAAAAGAAATTAAACCAGTATGTCAAAGAGGTATCTGCACTCCCATGTTTATTACAACATTATCCACAATAGCCAAAATACGGAATCAACCTAAGTGTCTACTGACAGATGAAGGGATAAAGAAAATGTGATATATATGTACACACACACACACACACACACAAATGGAATATTATTCAGCTTTAAAAAAGGAGATCCTGTCATTTGTGACAATGTGGATGAACCTGGAGGACATTACCAAAATGAAATAAACCAGGCACAGAAAGATAAATATTGCATGATCTAACTTATATGTAAAATCTAAAATAGAGACATTTTTAGAAGTAGTGGGTAGAATAGTGGTTGCCAGGTGCTGGCGGGGGCGGGAGGGTGAAGGGGGGAAATGTGGAGATATTGGTCATAATACAAAGTTTCAGTTAGACAAGATGAATAAGTTCTGGAGGTGTATTTTATAGCACGGTTATTATAGTTAATAATAATGTATTGTATGCTTGAAAATTGCTAAAAGAGTGGATCTGAATTGTTCTCACCACACAAAAAGAATGATAACTATGTGAGGTAATAAACAAGCTAATTAGCTTGATTACGGTAATCACTTTAACATGTATACATATATCAAAACATCATGTCGTATATTGTAAATATATACAATTTTTATTTGCCAATTATACCTCAGTAAAGCTGGAAAAAAATAAACCTGATGATCTCCTCTATGCCTCCATCTGTGCCTCATAGTCCAATGCTTTGGAAAGACTCAGCTGGGAGGAGGAGTGTGGAACTATTTTAACAGCATTTCCAGGATTTTTCAGTGACTCATAGTTCTAGGCATTCATATGAATTCCCAACTTGCATTTTAAACTTTACAATCATTTAAAAAGAGATTGCCTTCCAACTTTTCATAATAATGAGATCAAAAATTCTTCATAGAAAGCTTTTAAAATAGTGTTAGTCTTTGCATTCCTTCCCCCCACCCCCACATATTTATATACTCTATCACATTGTTGGTGGAATCACAGAGGAAAAACAGTAACTGACAGATGTAGAATGCAGGAAATCATCAACACTAAAGAGTAGATGGGAATTTGGGGCCCATCCTGAGGAGGTGCACAGCCATTCATGCAGTACAGCTTTTTCTTAGTTGTCTCGGTTGGATTTCTTTCCTTAATATGTGTATTTGTCAGCTTTGCTGTGTTATTAAGCATCCCTTTAATTTCAGTGGCTTAACCATCAAACATTTATTCTCATTCAATTATTTGTATGGTACAGGTCAGCTGGGTTGAGCTCTACAAATCTCTTCATTCTGCCACCCAAACTGGAAAAAAAAAAAAATAGCTCCTGTTGAAAATAAAATCAGATCAAGTTAAAGATTTTAAAAGTTTATTGTGCATTTAAAAGGACAGTTCACAAACCAGGAGACCTCACACTCAAAGTGCTAAGAAACAGCTCAGAGGCAGGGCACTACAGGCTGGCTTATCAGTCAAAGATGAAGTTGTTTAACCTTTACAATGATGGTTTATTACAATGGAGTTTTCAGACAGCAGGGGATTGGTTAAAAGTGATCATCTCGTGCCATTTTTGGAAGTTTCATTTATGATTATCAAAGAGTTACAAGTAATAACTAAGTTAAGTTTTGCTTGCGTGGCCTAACTGGTTTTGTCTGCTCGGGGGATTCTCAAGCTTGGTCTCCATTTTATTTTATTTTAACACTCCGAAATGGAAACACACAATTCCTCTTAAATACTCCTCAAAAATATGACACTTGGCAGGCCAATTCATGTTCCCTTGCTTAAAATATGTCATAAGGCCAAACCCCAAATCACAAAAGCAGAAATTAATACTTTCCCCACAGGATACACTAAAAGGTTTTTAAAAAGGAGGAAGTGAATAATAGCAAATTATAATCCAACATACTACAGTATTTTAGAATGTGTGAATCTTATTTTTCAAGCTCAGGTATCCAAGAAATATAACATTTTTTACCTTACATAATAAAATTCAATATGGATCTTTGAGTCTCCAGTCATTGAGTTAATAGGACTTTGTGTTTTCTTCTGGTTTTTTGCATTCTTACCTTGCTCCAGATTATGTACAGTTCCTTATCTTACACTATGTCATGGTGTCTGGTGGAATATGGACCTCATTCATTTGTGTATGAGGGATGTTTCTGAAACATCTGATTTGCATCACTTCTTCGTGTTTTTTGATTCACTACACCTTTTATGCCAAACTTTGTCATGGATATTTTGTGAATTTGCCTTTAGTCCTACTGGCAAGCCATGAGATTGTTTCTTCCTAGAGTCTTGCCACATCACTTTTGGTTTCTTCCAAGGAACAGAGTGCAAGCTGCTTCTGCTCCTAGATCCTAAGAAACTTTCAGTTCTTGAAGCACCCCTGGCATCTCTGGTCTAGAAGTAGATACAGATCATGTCTGCCTTAGGATACACAGGCTTTTTCTTTGTGTCTTAGTTTGGATTCTCCCAGAATCAGACCTTGAAATAAGGATTGGAATTGAAAGACTTTATTTAGGAAGTGCTGAAAATACCAGTAGGTATGTGGGGAAAATAATACAGGAAACGGAAGACTTATATGGTGTGCTGTTAACCCAGTGGGAGACTGAAGCTTCATCTTACACATAAATGCTGATGGTCCCATCTGAGGTGACAGGGAACTGGGATATTTACCAACTGGAGAGGTTCTGCTGTATGCTGAGAAGAGCACACTAGTAAACCACAGACTCTCAAGGGTCCCTGGGGTGGACTTGATTTCTCCATACTTCCAGCCTGCTGTCTTCATGGAGCAGTGAGGCTTTCCTCAGTTCTGGGGAAACAAGCCTTCAAGTACAAGGATACAGGTATTGGCAGTTCACGGCCAACTGAAGTTCACTGAAAAGGTGAGAGGAAAGGACAAAAAAAATAATCCTACCATTGCTTGTGTCATCTCTCTACAGCCCAGGGCAATCCCTTTCTAATCTTTGGGAAAGGTTTTTCCTCCATATTTTTGGTTAAAACATTTTGTCTATACTCATAAACCTTCTGTCTGTTCTGGTCTTAAGTTTTTAAAGTAAAACAAGGAGGATCTGTAGGGTAATTTGTTTTAGGACTTTGTTGCTTCCCTCAATCCTCAGCCCAGGACACCCCTGGATTCTGAGGCAGCAAACACAAGATGATGTACCTGTAGAAAGGAAAGGAAAATATGTAGGGAAGACAAAACAAAAACTAAAAGAAAAACAGGTTAATATCTCAAAATTGTATATTGTTACAATCTTGTCATCCTGTAGAGGTATAATGTGGGAAAATTATGTATCTGGTTGACTAATTGCTAAGCAACAACCTAATTTCTCAGTGGCTTCACCCAATGCGAGTTTACTTCTTGTTCACAGCACAATGAAATGCAGGTCTGCTGGGGGATGCAGGTGGTGAGAACTGTGTGCCTGGCAGTCTTTCTGGGACCCAGGCCCACTCCATCTTGTGGCTCTACCTCTACCAGGTCCTCACAGATATCTCCATTCATTTTTCAGGTGGGAAAACACTGGAGGATTAGGCAATGGATAGTCTTATGAACAAGTATGAATTGGAGTTCACTTATATCCACATTCCACTGGTAAAAATTCAGTCGTGTAAGCTGACCAGGAAATCTAGTTTATCTACAGGCTTTGGAGAAAAAGAGAAACACGAGAATCAACAGCTGGCCACTCCTTGCCACAGTGTGCAAACTGGTTTAAGAGCAAAACACCAAAGTAGGAATTTGAAGACATTAGTTTTAATTCCATTTCTCTGCTTACTACCTCTATGACTCCTAAGCTAACTTAACCCCCAGGCCTCAGTTACTGATCTGTAAAATGGGGACAATAATATCTCTCACTTATTTAGACTCATAGACTGTCAGAACCCAAAAGAGTATTAGAAAGTATTGGGCCCAGCATGAATATCCAAGTCTGTACCTAAGACCATGTGCATCAATTAATTGGGAAGGACCAGGTCCTATTGATTAAGAATCTCTGCTGCAGAAGGGCTGTGGGATCTGCATTTTACAGTTTTCTTAGGGGGTTCTGTATACAAAAGTTTGAGATAGACTGACCTTGTCTAAACTTTTTATTTCACAGTTAAAAAATATAAAAGCCCAGAGTGATGCAGTGTAACTCATTGCATAGTGCTAGTTAGTATTACACTGAGGCTGAAACCTCTGTCTCTTGAGTCGCTATCTGATGTTTTTTTGTTTTTTGCTTTCCTTCTTCCTAAATTATTCTGTCCAATGAGGTTATTTTTGAGGTTCAGATGATATAATGTATGTAAACACAATTCCTTTCAACTATAGTTTACCATATTAAAAATATTTGATTTTGGGCCGGCCCGGTGGTGCACTGCTACAGTGCGCCGCTTGGGAAGCGAGGCGGCGCTCCCGCCGAGGGTTCGGATCCCACATACAGACCAGCCGCTCACTGGCTGAGCAAGGTGTGGGAGCAACACCAAGGGGTGCGATCCCGTTGCCGGTCCCGGTCCGGTATGGGCGCAACACTGAGGGTTGCGATCCGTTGCCAGTCACGAAAAAAGACAAAAAGGAAAAAAAAAATTGATTTTGTAGCTTCTGTTCAGCAAATATCTCCTTCAGTATTCATCTAACTTTGAAAACATTATTCAACATTTGAAAATTACAACATATTAATATGAAAGATTAAAGGCAAAAGGTGGCAATACTGGATTAGTTCTTGAACTACAATTTTTCCTGGTATTTTTAAGCAAGTCACTTATTCCTAAGGAGCATTCTAGACCATGGTAGCCATGAATGAATGCACTTCCGTATGTCAGTGTAGTCTATCTTAGGCAGGTGCTCTATATCTAAGTTTTAAAGAATTCCTGAACCTCAAGTCCATAGAAACAAACTGCCTCATGTCTATGGCTGATCTGATGTGAGAGACCTCCTTATATCAGTGCAAAATCCTGGGCTTAATATGGCTTCCTGCCCCTCCTGCAGGGACAGATGTTTCTTGCTTTTGCTCTCCCTAGCAGCAATGGATTTTACCTGTGTCTTGGCTGGTGAGAGGCTTTCCTCCTCTCCTATGGTGCACAGGTTTTCCTTTACTTCTTCCCTGAGGCAGCACATTTTTGCCTGGGCCCTGGGAAAGAGAGGAGAGGGCTTGCTGCTCCTCTCCTAATGGTGCAAGGCTTTTGCTTCCCATCAGAAGTGGGTCTAGGGATGTGAGCAGGGCTTTGTACCTGTCCCCTAGCAGCTGTTCATCACCTCCTGCATGCCTTTCAAGGTCCTCTGCCCTGATCCTACATCTTAAGAGCTTTTGAGAGAGTGTGAGCTTTTCTTGTTTTGGGGACTTCTAGCTATATTCTAACCCACACTTCACCTTTATTAATTCATTAAAGTTTTTGCTGATTTATTTTACTTATTGTATGGCCTCCATTTCTCTCGAGCCTCTCCTGAAGGTGAAACTCCGTGTGTGTGTGTGTGTGTGTGTGTGTGTGTGTGTGTGTGTGTCTTTGGAGGGGCTCATTACTCTGGAATTTGCTTGGTGGCTTTGTGATGTCAGCTCTCTTATAGCCTTATGAAAAATTATGATTTTGTAGATTATCCAGCTTTTTCTTGTTATTAGCATGGATCAACTTTATTTAGGAAGTTTTGAAAATACCAGTAGGTATGTGGGGAAAATAATACAGGACACAGAAGACTTATATGCTGTGCTGTTAACCCAGTGGGAGACTTAAGCAGATGCAGAATTCCTCATATGTTTTATTGTTACTATCACTATCAGTAGTATCAGTAGTAGTATAATAGTAGTATTTAGTAGTCAGAATTGGCACTGGAAGCCATTTGGTTTGAGGAAACTCTCAATTATAGAATATAGATATATCATGACCCGTTATCAACCTGCCAAAGACATCACCGTGGACTGTTTAGAAAGACTCTTCTGGCACTAGGGCTGTACAAAGTGTTACAGTGATTCTATTCTAAATCCAGACTGATTCTGAATAATTGCAAATATCTGGGATTAGTGATCTGCTTTGTGAGCTTCAGGGTCTACATTATATAATCTGGGTGAAAGGAAGCCACATGTGGCCTTCCTGTCTTTGTGATGTGGCCTGACTGGGGAAGCCTACACAGATTTGCCCTAGGTGAACCTGGCCTCTTCCAGCCCAAGCTAGCCTTTGTGGTAATGCAGTATTTCATACAGTGTTGCCTAAGTCTGAAAAACATAATGGGATTGAACAATTGAATTCATATGGCAAACAGTAATGGGCAGCCACAGACCCAGCATTAGGACTGGGGCAGGGATAATCTGGTGAGTCATAAGACTTAGGGCATTACTGGGCAGTCACAAGGTGGTCTATGACTCCTAATTAATGCTGTGCTGCCTACTATGCCCCCAAATAGTGGAGCCCCTTGGAAAAGAGAAAGGGGTGTTCAGCTTGAGTTCATGATCTTACTGTATGACGTTAGGCCATTTACTTAGCCTTTTAATGTCTCAGGTGCCTTATCTCTAAAATGGGAATAATAAAAATAATAATGCCTGTCTCATAAACTTACTGTGAAGACTAAATGAGTCAATCTATCTGAAACATTTAAATGAGTATATGTCATACACTAAGCCCTCAATAAATATCAGTTGGCATTAAATAAAATGCTAATGATTTTTTTTAAAGATTTTAATTATTTTCAAGTTTCCCGTAGCTTTATTTATTATTTTCTTTCTGTTTTCTGATCCACTTTATAAAACATCTCCTTAATTTCTGGGCCTTTATGTCCTAAATAATTGTCAGAAAGAAATTTTGTAAATAATCAGCTATGAAAATATTAACAACTATATTTGTTCTTCAACATTGTGTTTAAATCCTTGCTAAGACTGTTGCCAAGAAAATGAGTAATGAAAATTGTTATGTTGGAGGAAGTGAGACGAGGTATAATTCTTATAGCATACAGCAAATATATACCATTTGTTTCAATTCAATTGAAAATTATTTAAAAAATATATTATTAAACCCTTTTAAATAATGAAATAGCCTGTAAATCAAGAAAAGACAAAAATATTAACTTAAAAGCTAGTTTACTAAACAGTAAAATATGTTAAACAACATAGTATTACAATCAGATTTTACTGTAGCTTCCAGCTCTATAGATCCCAACATTTTAGCTAAAAAAAGATACAAAAGAGAAGAAACAGTTGTGTCAGGTAAATAATAAATGAATCCTTAAGAACAAGGATATCAAAACATTTTCTGATATATAAAATATAGTTAAGAACATTTTTTTCTATTTCCTAAATTAACTCCCTTGTGAAAAAATGTTGCTCATCAGTACTCTTGAGTCTTTGGAATTTTTAGTCTAATTAACACAGAGAAGTTCAAGATAATATAGACAGAACATTTGGGGGATGAATGAAATCACCAGTAATTTGAGACAGCTCAAGGAAAAGGTTCATTCATTCATTTATCAAACAGGATTTATGGGAGAGTTATGGGTACTGTGCTAAGGAAAGACAAGGAGGAGTGAAACATTCTCCAAGGTATAATGATGCTCTGCCCACAAGTCATGTGTACACCACCAAATGAATGTTGAATCTGTGGAAAACACAGAAAGTACTTCAGAAATTTGAATGTTTCAAAAATACATAAGTTTCTATTGAGAGACATAAATACACTGAATTAATTTGATTATCAAATTATAAGACTTTATTTCTTTCAGTTATTAAGCAAATATACTTTTATAACTACCCTGTAAATATGAATTAGATAATAAAACTGAAAAACAGACTACATGTAAATAGATGACTGAGAAAAGAAGACTTGTTGGGGGGCCCGTCTTGTTTCTCAAGAGGCAACATTATGAAAAACTGAGGGACCTTTCAGTATCCCTAGATGGCTTTGTAAAAAGCTTGATCCCAAGTTAGTGATCATGAAAATTGAGACTATTTTGTGGGATCTGAAATTGCTATATAAGATGACAGCGAAAGAAATTTACTTTTAAAATATTTCCAGTGAATGTTTTCAGTAAGTTTTATGTGTAATTTAAAAAGTGCACTTTAGTAAAATAAAAAATAGCCCAACAAAGGATTGTTTAACAGCCAGTGAGAGTGACCTGTATTCAAAAGTTGTAGGAATTTGGGCAAAAACAAAACTACTTGTCACACATTTAAAATGCACAAGACAGTAGAGGAAGTAGAAGGAAATTTAAGAGCTGAGGTTTGAAACAACGAAGGTTGTGTTTCATCACAAGGAAGGCACAGAGACTGAACTGGACTTTCCCAGTTGCTGAAACACTAGACAAGGAGAGGACCAGTATCGCTAAATCTGTGAAAGTAGATTGTTTCAAGAAATGCTATTATTTCAAGACAATTTTAATCAGACGTATTTAACTGACAAAAATATTTTTACTTCTATTAATATATTTAGAGATATTAAGATTCAAATTTGAGTTGTATCCTTTCTTACTTGGATATTTGCTCTTAATTAAAATGCTTTGTATCCTTTAATCCTTTCTATCATTTAGTTTTTTGCTATATAGGAAATTTTAAATCATGTAGAATTAGTGAGAATGTCAACTGTCTTTTATAATGGCTTTATTTTCACACTATTAAAATCTTGCTAAAATGTAGAAATGTTAAAATTTTAAGTGTCTGTAAAATGTGATACTAATATTAATATTGGAGGGTTTAATTTTTTGAAATGGATATTAATTGCTCTAAAGATTAAAGTGTTATTCTTTGACGTTTCTGGAATTTATTCATCCCTTGAGATATGCCATTACACACCTTTCTTTCCCAGAAATTTTGCATTTAGAAACATGAGAGTTTAATTTACATAACTGACTTTTTTCCCCTACTAAATTTAAAACATGTCCTACTGTCCTAACAAAATTTCTATGGTTTCACAGAAATATTGAAAATTCTTATTTAGAAAACAAATTTAATTCAAAACATTTTTTTGTAATGTGATTATAATGAGCTCAATGATGACTTAGGAACAACCCAGAAAATAAATTAAGGAAAATGTTCTTGCTCTCAAAGAATTGTCGACATCCATAATGAGATAAAACATATAAAATGGATAATCACCAAAGAGAGTGAAATTGACAAAAATAGGAGTACGATGAAGAGAAAACTTATTGCAGACTGGAACATTCTGGAAATTTTGAGGCAACACCTGAAAGGAAGGGTAGAATTTAGATTGGAGAAGACAATATTCTAAAATAGGAGATTCAGTGTGAGTTTTATGATGAATGTTTATTTCTGGGATAGTCAGAAGTGTGTCACCATGTTGGATTGGTAATTTAGAGTCAAATTCTGGAGGGCCATAGTAGAAGCCAATAGAGAAAAGAAGTTGATTAACAGAAAAAAATGCCATATAAAGATCAAGGAAAATTTGGACTGAGATGGAGCCCTTGAATTAGTGAAGTTTCTAGAGAGCGTTAAGAATTAAAGCCACATTATAGAAGACTAAGAAGAAAAACAGTTATGACAAATGGTGGCAGCAGAAATAGCCCACTCATCTGAGGAAAAGGAAAATTAGGGTCAAGGAAAGTTGTAGAGTCAGTGTCTCTGTGTGTGTTCCGGATAGATAACACACTGTATAAAATATGATCAAATAAAAATCAAATATGTAGCATGAATATATGGAATATATTATGTTTCTTAAACATAGTGAATGGGTGGAATTACATAGTTAAAAACCTTAGATACATTTAATATTCAGTGTACTGTGAATCCCTTTGACACACAAGCAGCCTCACATTCTAGGGATATAATTTTGATAAATAGTAACATTTAGATCCCCATTTTCTTACAATAGGTAATTGTCAGGAATGACAATGTATTGTTTATATTAGCAACACTAAGCAGCACTGGGACAAGTTGGTGCAATTATTGCTCTCTTAACCAAACTGTTCTGTGTTAGCATTTTCCTGCTCACATCCTAAGGGACCAAGGTGTGTGAAAACTCACCATTCCTATTCCCAGAATGTAGAGTCTCTGTTTTAGGGTGGACATTTGTTACTGTCTGTCTGTTTAGCCTCTTTACCATTTAGGAAATGCTCTTCTATGACACGGAAGCTGTTAATGTTTGGCAACAAAAAGCCAATTTGCCTAAAGAGACAGCTGCACCACACCGGAAACTACCTTTAACACCTCCCAGTGCATCTCCCAACCATCCCCACCTAACACAAAAGTTATCATCTGATTCAACCTTGCCAATCAGATTCCCTAAACTCCTGGTCATACTGATGGATGGTTGGTTCAGGATAGATAGGCATATGACCAAGCCAGGGCAAAGTATCCCTAGGACTTTCACTTAAGACAGCTACAGGAAAGAGGTATACTTTTATTTTCTCTGAGATTGCTAGGCTAAGAGTACAAATAAACCCAGAACTACCAATTATTTTTTCAATCATATCAGAGGAGCATTCTTGAGAATGATGCTAGCTCAGAAAAAAACAGAGCTGAGAGATAGATAGAGACAAAACCCTGGTGAAATTGTTTTAAGCTCCCAGACTCAGCCATGGCTTTATTTTTCAGTTACATGACTCACTTAGTTACTTTTCTTTTCCTCAGTCAGTTGTTATTTGCTACATAAAGGGTCCTGTTTAACACAACTAATGAGAGTAATTAATCATAAGATAAGAAAAACAAAATGTGAGCAAAGAGAGTAATAACTGTTCCCTTCTTTGAATACCTAGAACACTTTAAATTTTATTTCTACAAGAAAGGCATGCCTTACTCTCTACCACCTCTTATGGTCATTTATGTACTTATTTTGGTTGCTGGTCCTAGACTGTGAGCTTCTTGATAGCAGAGATCATCCCTGGGTCTTTTCTGACGTTCTGCTGTGTGGCAGACACTGGAAACGGGCTAGCCCTCACTTATTCCAAGCTCTTTCCCTTCATTCATCTGCCACTACAGGGACTGGCAAAAGCCAGATGATGACCTTCCTGGTCTCTCTGCAGCAAGGAGTGACCATGTAGCCCAGTTCTGCCTACTGAGATGTAAGTGGAAATCTGCTGAGAGAAATGTTTTGTTTTCTCATAAAGGAAAAGGAATGTTTCTGGCATTGCCTCTTTTTTCTTTGTGCTTGAAACATGGCTGTGCAGAGATGATGTCTTGAACTACAGCAGCCATATTGTGATAAGGAGGCTTTGAGAAGGAGGGCAACAAAAAGCCAATTTACCTAGAGAGACAGTTGCACCAAGCCTGAAACTACCTGCATCCAAACTTCATTTTTTTCTGAAATAAACTAACTAAATTTAGATTATATCTGTCTATGTTTTTTTAGACCTTACCCTACCAAGCCAGTGATGACATTCCAAACTCAGAGTTTCTCAAATGATGTGGGACTTCAGTCTAGATATTATGCTCATGAATCAGTAATTTTGAGTGTGTAAAATTTTGTGTTAGAAAGCACATGAGCACTAAAATCAGAGGACTTGGGTGGATTTCTATTCTATATAGTTTATGTTATTAATTTGTATGATATGATCTTATGCAAGTCAATGATTCTCTATGAATTTGCTTCCTTTTATTATATGTGGTGGTAGATAGCATTCCATACATACTTCACAGAATTTGTATAATGATCAAGCTGGAAAATGCATGCGAATATATTTTATAAATTAGAGTACTAAACAAATGTTAATTAGATATTTTGTTTTTTAACTGAGTCTTAACTTCCCTCTTCCCTATGCAAAATTGTAGTTATGAAAAAGTAAGTAGCAGAGACCTTCTAAGTGAATACTACTTATTTTTTTATAAATAAGCTTGTTTATATAAAGTAACATTAAAGCAAAGGATGGATTTCACTACATGAGAATCTTACACTATTTTGTTTGAAAATCATACACTTTTAAAAAGATCTGTTTATGTTCATCTTCTATAATGACAAAGGAACAAAGGGAATGTCTGGAAGTGTTTTTTGTGATATAATAAAATCCCAGATTTGGTGTACTTATTTCAACAAAGCGCAAGTGCTGACATTTTAAAGTTAAGTATTGAATGATTATGAACCTGATGCTATTTTGATACTGTTACTTGAAAAGAAATATGGAAGAGCCCTTGAATATACCAGAATAATACCAGAAAATAATAGCCCAGAATGATAGCAGAAAAATCCAATATTTGTGTACAATTCATAGGATCAGTTGATAAAAAAGGCTGATTAAATATCAATATATGTTTTACAAGCATTGTAAATTTTACTCTACTATTATCTTATAATTTAAAACTGGTAAACAGATTTTTCTGAAAGCAACCAAATTATAGTGCCCTGTGTCCTTGTCCCAAAATGCAAGGGTGTTCTACCAAAACACGCCAGGGAAAATAGCAAGCCCCCATCCTGCCTTGTCCTATGTATCAAAGAGCATAAAGATCACCCTACTGTTTTTTTAAATAGCTTCATTTGAATCAGGCAAGAGAACTTATGTCTTTTCTTAGTCTTACTCTTTACAAAGGTTAGGTTCTTTCCACTATGCATTGCTGAAAACAAAAAAACATTAATATAACACAGTACACATGCTGAAAGAACAAGTTTTAGATGGAAGATTTTCTTTCTCTTGTCTAAATATTTCACTGCCCTATCATAAACATCTCTTGATTTCACAAAAGGTTATTACAAATGACAATTTTTTTTTATCTTTGGCCATTTGAATTGTAGTTACCTACTATTAGTTACTTAGAGAAGAATACATGATCGAATTATAGTTGTTTTAGTTTTAGGACACAGTATGATTTACTTCTTTATTTAATTTGAAAATTTGTGATTAAGAATGAAACAGATAGCAAGTTGAATATATTTACAATGGTAAGCTCCTCCAAAGTAAAGAATGTACCTTATACCTTTCCTGTAACTTCCTTATAATATCAAAATACTAGTCTGACAACTTGCAGTGAGTCAGTAAGTGCTTGATTGACCCGTATATTAACATCCTTCAGAAACTACAAGTATATCTTAAATGAAAATGACTATTAAAAAAGTAAAATTTGCAAAAGAAATATTTTCATTTTTGCATTTTTTTAATCTTCACTTGGCCTCTGAGAGATATCATTTTATAAGCATCTATTAGTATAAACTCTGAAATTTTATTCACTTAACCCTGATTGATATAAATAGATAAATGATTGAGTAAATAGACTTTTTACGGCAGTGATAAAGGGGTGAGGATGAATTTTCTTCATTATTGATACTAAATTGAAAATCAATAGTGTTTTTGCTCAGACAGAAACAAAATTACACCAATTTCAAAACCAAATTGGTATTTCTTTCTCAGTTCTGAAGAACTAATTTTATTTCTATTCATAAGAGAAATTTCTTTTCATATTTTGTCTTCCAACCTGCACACCCCCCCCCCACCCTTTAATCATCCTAACAATACTAGAAAATACAAAATGTAAACCAAATATTTCTATACTAGTTAGCTTTGAGATAATACATAGTGTGAGAATTCAAAGAGGTATCATGAGTGTGTATATTTTAATGTAACATATAAATACATTTTATAAAGTATATATTTTTAAACTGATTTAGTGTTTCTCTACCATTCTGATGTTCTCCTCTGCAACAAATAGAAAGAAAAAAAAAAAGAAAAGAAAAGAAAAATGAAAAAAATTAGTGTACTCACCAGACTGCCAAGAATTCTCCTTATGGATCTATGCAGTGCTTCTAATTTCTAATGGACTGCTTTTATAGTTTTTGGAAGATTGCCACTAAATTTTCCTTTAATTTATTGTGAGATGGTTTCCAGTGGATTTATCTCAGTAGTTTGCTAAACTTCCCCCAGCAACCTGTTCTGAAGTCACCTGAGCCTTAGCCAAAGACTCTTGACCCATGCCCATATGCAGCTCAGGGAATTGCTGCATCCTGACCGCCAGAGCTCAGGTAAGGCCATTTTATTTCCAAAGAGTCTCTGGACTTCTCCCAGCACATTGGCAAACTATGATTACTGGGCTGGTTCCAATGAACTGGCAGAGTATAATCACTTGGCTGCTGCCAGTGGAAATGTAGCCCACACTACTGAAAAGATGACACCTTCTTTCATGAGGCAATTTGGTGATGCAGGGAAAATACTGCAGTCATGGTTATAACAAACTAGTGTTTAGTGTGGGGAAAACAATTGCTCACCACAAACACCAGTAAGGCCACCAAACAAATTTACAAATCAGAACTGAGTCATAGATTTTTCTCCACACATTTCTTCTCCTATTTGTTTTTTTCCTCAAGGGCATTTGTCTCAAATTTTAGTCCACCATTCTGTCACCAAAACATATTTTATCATTTTAGACATTTTTTTTTCAGATATAGAGTTATAATTGAAATGAAAACTTTTACCATTATTTTTTCTATATTTCCACAGACTCATTAATTGTGATAATAGAATCTCCATGATTTTATTTTAGTTTGATTAAAATAATTTTAAACAAGATTTTAATAAACATTAGCCAGGCATTTTCTAAACATTCTGGGCTGAAACAATCCACCGTTCCCTGGACTTACTTCATTAGTTCCTGGAACAGATTCTAAGACAGTTTAATAAAGATAATTCTTAATAGGTCAAACACCTAAACCATCTTTATGTCTATTTTAAGGAACAAGAATGCAGATACCACCCAACAACTCTATCTTCTCTACATTACTCTGTGTTTTAATTTGAGAATTAGGAATGAATAAATACTCTGATAATTTTAGAAGGAATCTGACAACCTATTACTGTTACCCGTAATTCAAGGAGTAATCTTTGAAGTCAAGACATATATAATTTTTGTTTTAAACCTGTAAATAATCTCAAAAAAATGTACTATTGGTATACAATTATTTTTTCACTTATTTTTACATAATTTAGATTTATTGAAAAGTTCCATGAATAGTGTAGAGAATTGTTAGAGAACTCTTACCCAGATTTCTCAAATGTTAGCATCATGTTAATTTTTAAGTTCTCTCTTTCTGTCTCTCTAAAATATATGCATATTATTTCTTTTTAACATTTTGAAAGTAAGTTGCAGATGGGTCCTTTTACCCATTAATACTTCAGTTTGTTTTTCTTAAAAACAGACTGTCATCTTTTGGCAGACATCATAGTAGCAATCATTGCAGACAGGAATCATAAATGGGTGCTATATTAGTGGGCAAAATAATGAAGGAAAACATCATATTTGCATATGAGACTATAAAGTCTCAAAATATTTCCCTTAAAGTTACCTATTAGTCTAAAAGGGAAATTGAGAAATAAAGATTTTGCTTCAATTCAAAGAGAGGTCTGGCCTCTGTCTCTGAATTCTGGGAGGTAACCTCAAAATTCTTGGAATTTCCTGCGCAACAGGAGTGTCCTTGTTATTCATGGTGGACCATACCACACCTGATCGTTTATGCTAGCAATGTGACTCATGGTGAGCTCCTAGATAGTTTTTTGAAGGAGATGACTCAGGATGGGGTCTGTCCACCAACAAGATGATTCAGGGTGAGGGCTAACTACCCAGAAAGAACAACCATGTAATTGGGGGTGGGGAAAGAGAAGGGGATGGAGATTAAGTTCAGCCACGTGGGCAGTGATTCAATCAATCATGCTTAAATATTGAAACCCCATAAAAACTCTGGATCATGAAGCTCCAGGTAGCTTCCCTGGTTAGCAATATTCTCTATTTTCATACTTTATGCAAGGAAGGTAATGTGTACATGCAGATGATGGATGTTCACGTTTGAAACCCTCCCAGGATTTGCCCTATGCTTCTCTACTTCGGGCTGGTTATAATTCGTAGTCTTTGCCTATAACAAGCAATAAGTATAATAGCTTTCTGTGAGTTCCATGAGGCTTCCTAGCAGATTTTGAACTTGAAGCTAGTCTTGGGAACCCCTGAGTTTGTAGTCCACTAGTCTGAAGTGAAGGTAGTCCTAAGGACTCCCTAAATTGCAGCTGGTGTCTGAAGTGAGGACAGTCATGTAGGGACTCTTTCCTCGGAGTTTGCAGTTTGATAAATTCACTACAGTTGGTGTCGGAAGTCTTGGGAAGGCTTTGCAATCTGGAGGACTGTGCTTTCAATATTGAAATTGGCTTAAGTCTTGATACCAATAGAGACTTTCCATTGAAGAGAGCTGACAGATATCACCTTGGCCAAGTGATTGTTAATTAGTATTTCCTACAGTGACTGATACTGTATCTTGCACCTCATCATATGGTGCACTGAGAAGGGTACAATCTCATTTCTGCATTATTCTCACCAAAAATGTGTTAACCTTAATCATGAGAAAACACCCAACAACCCCAAATTAGGGGTAGTCTACAAAGTAAGGGGCCAGGATTCTTCAACATCATGAGGAATTGGAGGAGACTACAGATAGGGAAAAATGACTACTAAATACATGGCTACTAAATACATGTGGAATCTTGGATTGTAATGTGGACCAGCAAAAGGATTTAAATGGGATAATTGATAAAATTTGATAAATGGCTGTAGATTAGTTAATAGTATTATACTATGTTAATTTTCTGGTTTAGAAAATTGTATTTTTAGGTAAAATGTTATGATTAGGGAAAGCTAGGTACAGGATTTATAGAAATTCTATCTACTATTTTTGTAATTTTTTTCTAAGTCTAAGATTATTTCAAAATAAAAAGTTATAATAAACCGAAATAATTTTTACCTTTTCATAGTACAATTATAAAAATCAGGAAATTAACACAGGATACAATATAATTAATTTGTAGACTTTACTCAAATTTCATCAGTTGTCCCCATAATGTCCTTTAGACTTATGTTCACCTTAGAAATAGAAAATGGAACTATGTCAAGGGTAATTTTCCTACAATTATAAAACATAAGAAAAAGGATTGAACATTTGAAGTGCTTGGTGATCTTACATAGCTAGGTACAATAAACAATATTGGAGCCAGAAAAACATATGATGTATCCCAACAAGCTGTTTTTATTAGTGGCATCAAAGAAATTTCTGGCGGGGGTAGCTGTCTTCTGCTCCTGTTTGTCTTCTGGCTTCTTATTCTCCACACTGTATAAACTTGAGTGTGTTATTTAGTCTCTCTGACTCACAGTTTCTTCACCTGAAAATGGGACATTTAATACATATTTTATAGGTTTTTAAAATTATGGTTAAATGTGATAGTATATTTGAAGTACTGTAGCAGACTCCTGGAACACACTAGGGTCTCAACAAAGTCAAAGTCTTAGCATGTGAGGGCCAATCTCACACATCAGCAGTGTAGTTTATAATTCAAATGGCATGAATTGTAATCTACTCAAATACATCAGCCTCCATCGCCCCTGGAATTCCCCTCTGAGACTCATCCCATCATGCTTATGCATTCTATAACCAAACTGCTCTTTTAAGATACATGTGTTACTTGAGTGGGAACTAACACAATTCATTAGCATATTTCAGTTCGTGTGATGATCATATTATCTGGTCATGGGACATGGTGGAGAGTCTGAAGAGGCCTGGGAGAGGGGCCTCTGGTGGTTACCTGAGCAGACAGGTGACCCTCCTAGGCCATGAGGACCTGGGAGAGGGAAAAATCCTCAAAGCCAAATTAGAGAAAGAACCAAGTTTAGTTTCTGAAGAGTTTTTTCACTTGGTCTAGGCTGATTTGAGCATGACCCAAGTTCTTGTGTGCCTTCCTTTTCCTTTTCCTAAAAGTAAAACTCACTGTCCTTTTCAGTGAACACTGGAGCTTCCTCCTAAGTTCTGTAAGCTAGATATGAGGGCAAGACAAAGGGGAGAATGCACTGGGGAAAAACACTTTAGAGCACTGTGAGGAAACACGATCTACCTTGGTCCAAACATTAGGCTACAGCATATGACGTGTGTTGACTCACGCAGCATTGAACACTCTCTACTGCACTCTGGAGGTGACTTTTCTGTTTTTCCAGCTAGACTTCAAGTGTTTCAAACACTATTATTTGTTTGTACCTTCAGGATCTAGAACAGTGCCTGACACTTAAGTTAGGTGATTGTGATGATTAAGTTTATGGGCCAAAGGGTGCCCAGATATTTGGTCAAACATTATTCTGGGTATTTCTGGATATTATCAACATTTAAATAAGTAGACTGAGTAAAAGTAAAGCTGATGGCCCTCCCTAGTGTGTGTGTGGGGACCTCATTTAATCAGTTGAAAGCTTGAATAGAAAAAAAAAAAAGCCTGACCCTCCTCCACGTGAGAAAGAATTTCTCCTGCCTGACTACCTTCTAATTGGGACATTAGCTTTTTTTCTGCCTTCAAACTTGAACTCTTCCTAGGTTTTGAGCCTGTTGGCCTTCAGACTGGAACTATACCATTGGCTCTCCCAGGTCTCCAGCTCGTTCACTCACCCCACAGATCTTGGGACTTGTTAGCCTCCATAATCAGGTGAGCCAAATCTTTATAGTAAATTTCTTTATACACACACACACACACACACACACACACACACACACACACACACACACACACGTATACACACGCTGTACATATACAAGGATACTTCAAAAAGTTCATGGAAAAATAGAATTGAAAGATAATGCAAATCTTTCCATGTATTTTTTGAAGTACCATCATATATATATGTATGTATGTATGTATGTATACATACATCCTATTTGTTTTGTTTTTCTGGAGAACCCTGAATAATACAGTGGTAAATGACTTTTTGTTCTTTTTGAATGAATGAATGAATGAATGAAAAAGTAAATTAGGCAAAGTAAATTCACCTCATCCATACAATGTGGGATTTGGGCTACCAATCACTGATCTTACAACATTTTAATATTCTAAAATCTCTAGTCTTCTGCTCATTGATTTTTGAGATGACCAAAGAAAATAACTAGATAACTTTCCACATTAGTTAGGGAAAGGAAAAAAACAAAACAAAACAAAACAAAAAAAACACCAAAGGGAAAAAAAAAAAAGACCTTATATCTGTAGCAATGTCTTTTTGCCATACACAGTGTAAACAGGAAAATGTCTCCACTTTTACTCTCAGAAGATTGCGGGCAGGTACCTGTTTTCTCACCTAACATATTTCCTTTTATTCCATCTCACTCCGGGTGTTGAATTTCTTAAAATGTATGTTTGCTATTTTCTTTAAAATAATGATTGGTCCAGATTTTAAAATATCTCTTGTTCAAAAAACAAACTAGAAAAATAGTCCAAAGTAAAATCCAAATATTAGTGGTTACTATAAGCATTGGTAACTAATTTCAGGTCCCAAATATTGACATTCTAAACAATCACTACACTAAAGAGTCAAGAGTCAAGACCTTGTTCTCTAAGTTTCTTATTTGTCACTGGAAGACCAAGAAAAATGTAGTCCAAGTAGAACCATGAGAAGGAAATACTTAAAGTATGCTAGATTGCTATAAAATAAAAGAGTAGCAAATACATATTGGCTTTACTCTGTGCCAGATATTGTTTTAAGCACTTAAACATTTATTAAATCATTAAATCCTCAGAGAAACATTATTATTATTATCATCATTATCATTATCATCATTATATAGAGGAGGAAACTGAGGCACAGAGAGATGAATCAACATGCCCATAACTTTTAAGTGAGAGAGCTGGAATTTAAGCCCAGAGGCCAGGAGCATAACTGCCATGCTATGCTGTGTGCCAACATGCATAGCTTGTTTTGATCCTTACCATATCCTTTGAAGCAGGTTTGAATCCCTCCATGTTATAGATGAAGAAACCAAGGATCATAAAATTTTTGTATCTTGCCAAGGTATCTACAACATGGTGGAGCTAAGAAAATATGAATATAGATTTTTTTTTTTTTTTAATTTGAAAGTCCATGTTCTTCTATTTCTTGCTCCAGGTGTTTTATGTTTCTTCTTCCTTCATCAACATGGCTTTTAGCTCATATCTCTGGGTCAGGTAGCTGACCGGGCCACTTACCATAAGATTCTTTGTCCCAGATAATGTTTATGTTTGTTACAGAGATTTTCTAGGGATTCAATGAGCACTCTCAGAAGCTGCCAGCCTTAAGTGGAGGTGCTTCAACTATCTTCAAGTCTATCAGTCATTCATCCTCAAATGCTATTGAGCATCTACTCTGTGAAACTGGTAAAGATCTTACCAGGTGCCTGGCACTGTACTAGGCATTGCAGTTGCAAGGATAAATAAAATTGCCTGCCCAGTACAGAAAAGAAAGCTTGGGTGGTTAACATAGGAGTGACTTGTCTTTCCTGGGTAACAGAATGTTTAAAAATAAAGCAACCTTGCTATAAAAAATTAAAAAATAATAATTAATTAAATAAAATTCAGGTTTTAAGGAGTTTGTAACAGTGTAGAGGATCTTCTTGATTCAAAGAAACCACTTGCTTAACTGCTGTTTGTGTACAGCGGGTGTAGGAGTCTCTGTTGAACACCTCTGTGCTTTCTCCTCAACTAACTCCAGGACAGGGTCTGTGAATGGCGTGTTGCTATTCTCACAGCTACAAGGGAACAAAAGCAGTGTGCCCCTATTGCCCCAAAGTGGTCTTTTGGTCACTCAGCTTTTATTATGTCATACTCTGGGGAAGGCAGGAAAGTAAACAATAATATTAATGACAGTGCTAATAATAGTAATCATGAGAACAATTACTATTTATTTTGTGCTAAGTGCCTTATACTGTCTCTTATAGGCCAGCTGGGATCTTATGATGTAGGCAAAATTATCATTCTCATTTGCTGAAAACAGAAGCCAAGAAACAAAAAAGTTCAACAAGTTGCCTGAGCTAAAACGGCCAGTGGGTGGTAGAGGTGGGATTTGAAACAAGGAACTCTTGAGTCCAGAATTTAACTTCTTAGACACTGAAGTAAAAGACTTAATAAGAAAAGTGAAATCTGTGGTCTCATCTCACCAGGATCTTAAAATACAGGACACAAAAATATTAAAAATCCATTGTGAAACATCATAAAAGGAAGTAAAAATACAGTGCCAGCTAATTAAATGTACCCTCTGGACCTGGAAGGAACATTTATTGATTGCCCGCTAGGATCCAGGTGCTTTACGTTTATCTCCCAATCCTTTCCATACTCCAGCAGGCTCGCCTCGCAGCCCTCATCACACTATTTTTTCTTACTGGGACAGGAGTCCTTTTTAATTCACAATCTGTATCTAGTAGATAGAAACATCTTGAGAGCAAGCACATTCATGTTTATATCTCTAGTGCCTGGCTGAGTGAAGCAAATTTGCAAAATGAATAAATTATCTAGATATTGCACCCATTTTTATAACTGAGAAACGGACACAAAAAGGCCATGTGTCTTGTTCATGTTACCTGGTGAGCACCCCAGGGAATGAACAACAGTCTCCGGTCTGTTTGCTTCTGCATGTTGTGCTCTTCAGGTGAGCTTAACCAACATGAAAACGATGTCAGTGAGGTAGAATAGAAGTCTGTGTCAGGCCAAAAGAAGTGGGTGGTGCAACGTCATGAAAGTTCCTTATTCTAACTGAAAAAGGAAATAAAGGCTTCTTTAGTTGTTTTTTGTTTTGGTTTAACCTTAGGAACATGAAAAGTAAGAAACTGAAACAGGCAATTTCCAAGGGAATAGAGAACAGAGTTTGGATTAACATGCCATAAAATAACGGGTTCACTGATGTTTGTGTCCAGCCACAGTTGGCATTTAAGACTTGGCTGACTTTTTCTGTCATAGGCTTTGTTTAAAGGAAGCAAATACAAGGAAAATGACTGCCTCCCTCCAACCCACACCCCACAAGGCTAAGTAAAACCAATGCCTAATCCAGAGTTTTTAAATGGGGAGCCAAAAATGCAAAAGAAAATATGGCCAGTTTAATCATTTGATTTGCCATTGGTGATTGGTTTGGAGTTCGTTTCTCAATGTTGGATAAACCAGAGGCCTGCCTGGTCTTCCTGGGCCCTCGCACTCCCCCACGAGCTTGTGCGGCACCTCTGGAGCAGCAGGGAGGCTTGGCCACCAGACCTGGTATCCAGAGCATGGTATCTTCTACAGCTGACTTGATCTCACTTTCTTGCTCTGAGCAGCTGTGTGGCAATTCAGAGGTGAAGAGTCAGGTAATTGGACAGTGGACTTGGGTCCTGTGATACAGAGTTAAAAAAGAAATTCCTTCAGTGTGAACTGGGAAGTGAAAAGAAAAACCAACAGACAAAACCCTGTACATACAGCAAATGAAGTGAGAGGGAGATTTAAGAACAGCTAACCTCTGCAGGGATGTGATGAGACCACTGGCCAGAAAGTTCAGAGACAGAACTTCTGATTCAGTGTTGCCATCGAGAAGTGATTTAATTAGACAATGCAATCTATTATTTCTCTTACCTGCTTACTCAGTACACTACAAATTTACATATGAAACATGACTTGAGCACACAATTGTGTTTTAGCTTTTGGCAGTATAAGTTTTTCTAATTCTTAGAGAAAAGTTTCCGTAAAAGCAAAACATTTCCTAAATTCTAACTCCTTGGAATGACCAATATACTGTCTAACTCATCAGGTAAATTCTTAACCTTCTGCCTAGTTCATTTGGGCTACATCACAAATAATACTTAATATACCTTAAGTCAGCCAAACACAGACAGAAGTTTGGCACACTGGCTAACCATTTATTTTGAATGAATGGATAATGGGACAGGGAACTCTAGTTTTTAAACCAAATTTACAGAATTTACCATTCAAATCAAACAGTAATTATTACAGCATACTGTGGGCAAAGCATTATTCTGGGCACCATGGAATATGTGAGAAAGTATAAACACAATTATACAATATCTGACTCAATAGTTTTGCCGATATATTATCAAATTTGTTGCTTGGGAAATCTAACTAATTAAAAGCAAAATAGTTGCAAATTGCAAAATTGATCAAGCTATATCATAAACAATGATGAAAACTACCAATGTTCCAGTATTAATTTCACTATTGAGAAATAAACACACAATTTAGCACATAGCCATTTTAGTACAATACTTAATTTAATTACACAGTTTAATTTATTATACACTTTTTTAAATAGGAACTTGACTATCTTGTACAATGTTGTGGAACACAACAAGCACTCAGTAAATATTTACTTAGTAAAAGAATGAACAAGTGAATAAACAAAAGAAAATTTCCCCCTCCTTCAAGAGAGCAGTTCCTAGTAGATTAGCATAGTGTGCTTAGAAAACTGCAGTGTTCAATAGGTTGACATCATGTTGCATTAGGTAATATGTTTTCAACCAATTCAAGGTAAATATTAAAACTTAAAACTGGGTTCCTTGAGGGAAGAGACCATGTCTTATTCCACTTTGTATCCCCTGCATCTGGCACTTTAACTGGTACTTGCTAAGTGCTCAGCAAATATTTTTGACTAAATGAATGTCAGACAGAAACTGGTAGAAATATTTCAAATCATTTGGTTTTCCTAGGTTTTGTCTAGTGGAAGGCAGTGAGAGATAAGTGTGCTTGCTGAGGCATCTGAACCCTGGAGGGACCTGACTGGGAGGCAGGAGTCCAGAAGACCTGAGGCTTCCCAGCCTCTAAAACCCCTTGACAACAAGAGGACTCAAGAAGCTGTTTGTAATCTGTGTATGATATTGTTATGAATGCCAAAAAATGTATAGACTCCCACTTTAGCTCCCAAATTGCTTTTTTGTGATTGCTTCAAATAGGATTTTCTTTCAGAGCTAATTTCATACATAAGCTATTAATTCATTTGTTCATTCATTTATTCACTCATGCTATGGTCTTAATGTTTGTACCCTCCAAAGCTCATGTGGGAGCTTGACTCCCAGTGTGACAATGGCAAAAGGTGGGGTCTTCCAGAGGTGATTGGATCATGGGGACCATGCCTTCATGGATGGATTAATAACTCCTGGATGGCCGGGTGGTCAAGGTGATGGACTTCCTGAAAACTCACCTGTTGGACACGCTCTCTGACCAGATTAGGAAAATTCAGAAATTTTGGAGGCTGGGAATTCCAGGGTCCAGGGTCACATCTGGTCAGTGCTGCCTTCTTGGTGGGAACTCTCTATGGGGTCCTGTAGCAATGCAGGCAATCTCATGGTGACAATGGCAAGAGCAAGAGCTAACGTGCTTACTTGCTCTCTTTATAAAGCCACCAGAGCCACTCCCTGGTAACCCATCAAACCATTGATCCATTATATACATTTTAATAATGAACTCTTTTCTTTCTAGAACTTGGTATCAAATTTTAGATATACATTTTCAACATTGACTTCTTAGGTCACAACATGATGCTTGAAAATACCCTGATGGACCCATAAACCAAAACCAACAAGAAATAGATGTATTTGTTTTCTATCACTACCTTGAATTGCCACAAATATAGTGACCTAAAACAATACCTTTTATTGTCTGACAGTTCTGTAGGTCAGAAGTCTGACACGGGTCACACAGGGCTAAGATGAAGGTGTTGTCAGAACTGCATTCTTTCCAGGAGGTTCTGGGGGAGAATCGTTCTTGCCTTTTCCTACTGTAAGAGGGCTTGCTTCTTGGCATGGCACCTTGCTCCAGCTTCAAAGCCAGCAATGTCACCTCTCTTTCGTGATTCATCTAGTTACAGCCCCCTCTGATCACAACACGGAAATGTTCTCACATTTAAGAACTCATCAATAAGACTGGGCTCACTTGGATAGTTCATGATAATTTCTCCACCTTGAAGTCCCTACACGTATTCACATCTGTAAAGTTCCTTTCGCCATGTACATATTCACAGGTGACAGGGATTAGGACATGGGCATCATTGAGAGGGGTCTTATTCTGTCTACCACAATTGAGCTTTTTGGTTTTTAGAATGGAATTTTAAATTCCAACTCGTACACAAGACTCTGCACTATCTGAACTCATTTTACTCATTCACTAATGCATTCATTCATTCACATGCTTAGGAAACATTAACAAAACATCTGTTATAAGGAACATACAACTGAAGATTCAGAAAAAATTAGTCTACTCTCTATCTCCTGTTCTGACCTTTGATTTTCTGCATCCAGGCCTCTTTTGGAACTGTTTGTTCCCTCTGCCTGAGATACCACCTTTTGTTTAACACAAGTAAGTTCCTAAATAAATTTGTCAAGTCTCATTTCAAATACAACCTCCTCTATAGAGCTTTCCTTTGACAATCCCAGCTGGAAGCAGTCTCATCTCAACTTTTATAATACCTTGCTTTCACAATTTAATGACATTTTGGCTTGTTTGTAGTTATTTGTATATATTCCTTTCTCCTCTTAGGGATCATAAATTCCTTTAGATCACAGACCATTCACATTTGAATGCAGAAGGAGGCAAGGATGGGAATCAGCATATACTGACTTACTATAAATATCTGTGGAAACTTTTTTTGTATAAATATATTTGCTTATGTCTTAAAACAGTAAAAGGTATATCAAGAAATTTAGCTTTGTTTCAATATTTTACCATATTTCTACAGGAATAAAAATTGTAAGAAAAAAAACAAAGTAAATTAATTGATGTATAAGGCTCTCCTAGTAAGAAAAACCGTGTAATTTGCCAATTTATGAAGCCAAAATGGAGAATTAAGGAGAAATTTCCCTGCAGATCTCTTGCTGCTGCCAAAGCAGACAGCCAAAATGAGGTTTATAGTCACTTATATTTTTCAACAGTGTCTCATGTTGCCAATACAGAAATACCTCCTCTGTGACCTTGAAAATGGCCCCTCTCTCTTTATCAGTTTTTCACTTAGTAAAATTAGGTTCTTTTCTTTTACAGTAGGTTTCACCCAAATCTATAAAATACAATTTCCATTGGTGAAAAAAAGGGTATTTTTTTTTCTTTTCTAAATTAGGAAACCAAAGCAATGAAGAGCTGGAGGCTGTCTTTGAGACATGTACTTCTATACACAATTGCATCTGAAGGATCTGTGTGAACACCCATCCCGTTCACATTCATTCTAACATTTGTCTTTGCTTTGCTCACCTGTTGAAGATTATTCATTCCCTGTGTTCTGTTTTCTCAGATATCATTCTGAATAAATTATACACTTTTATTCACTTTAAGAACATTTGTGTGGGTGTCTATTAATTTTTTTTGAATTGTATCTTCAATAACAAAGCAGATTTTAAAATTTAAATTCTACCTTTAATTTAAGAAAGAAAGCAGTTAATTGTACAATTTTGACTCATGTTCTCACTGTTTCTTAATTTAAAATCTCTCTTGTTAAATTTTTGCTAAGGCAAAATAATTTTATTTCTATAACAAAGTAAGAATTTAGAAAAAGTGTCAGGATACTCAGCAGTAATGGTTATTTAGATCCACATATAGTGATCTTTTGGAACACACACACACACACACACACACACACACACATGCACGCACACAAATTAACCTGTGGACTTTGGTGCCAGATCTACTTTTGGCTCAAATCCTAACTCTGCCACTAACTCTAGATGTGTGTCCCTTAAATCTTTATTCTTTCAGTTTCCTGATCTGGAAAATGGGAATAATAAGAGCTCTACCTCATAGGTTAAAGAAGCAAATGAAGTAATATAGGAAAAGTACTTAGATGGTTCCTGACACACAAGAACTATTTGAACCATGGGAACTATTTCATCTTGCTGATACGCCAATACCTTTCTTTGTAAAACAAATTTTCAAAGGGCAATGAATTAATGAAAATCTGATCTCTTCCAAACATGAGCTATCTTGCTATTGATTAGATTTATGAACAAATTTCTTGCCAAGTTTTCTTTGAATTACTTTTTATTTTAGCAGGGGAGATCATTTTACTCAATACAAAGTAAAACAAGTGACAAAATTAACCTGGATTTAGAAAAAATAATCCACAAACATCTTGATTTCCCATTACAGGCACAAAAAATGATAAGGAAACTCCCAGATCTGCACAAACATTTTAATATCATAATCTTGAATGGATCATATTTTATTAAGACAACATCAACAACAAAAAATTTTAGAAGGAAAACCAATATGCTTTATTAATGTGAAGTTGATAAAGTGTGTTTGATATTTTAGATATCTGTGGTATTACTTTTTAAAAAAGTTTATTCAAAGTATCTGCTTTTAAGAGTGGGGGGAAAAACACCTTTTTTGTATAAGAAAAAAAAAAGAAAAACTCAACAACACCAGTTTTTATGTTGTGCCCTATCCAGCTGACACTGTCCTTTTGGAAAGCCTATGACTTGTTAGTACCTCTAGCAGCAGTGTGAACAGATGCGTCCCTGACAGGCGATGGATGGTCAGGGTCCATCTGGCCAGTGCAGCTCGGACAGAAATGATGTATACAGCTTCATCAGCGAATGACTGTCATCAATCGTGGGCCATGGATAGCGTAAATGACAGCTATGCTGCAGCTGAGACCCCAGGTGTGAGACTGAGGAGGACTGATTTAAGAATGCTGGGTAATCAGGAATGTATAGGCTCCTAGACTTTAATTTGTATCTTTAACCTCCTATAAATATCCTGCTATACTGTAGCAGGTATGTGTTTTTAGTGTCTCATCATGAAATTAGCTTCAGGATGACGGCTGTTCTTTGCTCCCTTTTAACTACTGATGACTTTGGTTCCCTGTCTCCATGACCAAATGCATGAAGTGTCCTGCTGCTCTGTGGTGTGCCCACAATTTAATTATTACCTCATTGATTTTTCATGTATTTCAATTTTCTCTTCTTAAAGTCACAGTGGCCATCCTGCAGGGGAGATGTTTATTTTTCTTTACAAGATTTCCTCATGGAATCATTTGGAATCAAAGATGGTTTTGTTTGCTTTCTCTTCTCCCCATCCTGCTTCCACCCCTCCTCGGGAATGTCTAACTGCTGCAGTCTGGAGGTAGGCCTGTCCATGCAGAACATCCAGAAAGGAACCTTCCCAGTTAGCACAAGATTGTAAAAAGAAAACAATATTCCACTGCTTACTCACCAACAAAAGGTACCTGGTTTTTAAATGGTCTCTCTTTAGTATGCATTAAAGATCATGCATAATTTGCATCTATTAGCATTTCATTATACCACTAGCACTAGGGAAAGGAAAATGAAAACAATTATTGTATCCTCAGAGGACATTTCTTTACTTATAACTATTTTATAGTAAATCATTTTTGTTTATCAGTTTACTGGATGCGGCAAATGCAGAAACACTGGAGACCGAGAGAGTTCTAAAAGCCTAGGAATTTATAGAGCGGCTCCACATGTTTTCACTGAAAGCTCTTCAAATACTTCTAACTCATTAAAATGAATTATGTCAATTACCACCAGTAGATCTGGAAGACATTTGAATCTGACAGAAGAGTACTCTCTCTCCCCTCCCCCCTCCCCCCCCAAAAAAACCCCACAGAAATTCAGCTGTCATTAATATAAGCAAGTTAATACAAATTAAACAATGTCTGGATAAAAAGGCCAACCTGTAAGAATTCCCTTCTCAAAATGGAAATAAAGTTGTCTTTCTGATAGTCCACGCATGAATTAGGGGGTCAGAGGTTTGGAGGAGAACTCAAGAGACAATCTGGTCCATTCCACTGCCCTCAGGAAGGATCTACCAAAAGTATCCCAGAAACAAGAGAGGCTATTTTGTTTTTAGCACACTCAGAAAGAAAAAATGATGCAAACTCTTCAGGCATTCCCCCTTCAAACGAAACTTTTAAAGCATGATATTTCTAACATTTTCTACTGATCTTAGCAATGCAAGCATTGAAGTCTAAAAGAAGAAGAATCCACTTATTTTTTCTTTTATTTCTTAGAAAGATGACAAATATTATTTTAGTGGCCATTGCAAAACTCATTGCATCCTATTATAGGAATTGTAAGTAGAAATATGTAGTTATGTAGAATCAGAAGCAGAGAAAAATGTCAGAATAAGGCTGCAATGTTTTGGACATAAATTTTAAGAATGTGAAATAGTTTGTGAATTATAGAATAGCGTTAGTATAGCAGAATCACTACCTAAAATAGCCCTCATGATATTGTTGAGAGAAAGAGAAAAAGAAGAAATCTCACTGGACTTAAAAATTTTTGTAGACATTTTGTTTTCAGGCCTGCAAAACATTTTGAACGTGGCTTCAGGATGGAATAGTAGATTTGTAAAGATAAAATATCAACTAAAATGTGCAGTTTGGGAGAAAACTGAACAAATTAATAGAAGTCCATTTATTTCAATGAACACAAATCTAAAAATTTGTCTTTTTGGATGCCAATAATAAACCTAAATGATTAAAGAAGAGTTTTGAATATAATTAGTGTAGTACTTCTTAGTAGTAATCTGTGGTTCACAAATATTTTTATGAGACTAGATATTTGATAAAAATGAATTTCTTACAATAAAAAAATGTTGATTTTGACAGTAAAAGATCCTGACTTGATGAATTTGCTAATTGATTTTGCCTCAGATATTACTTATTTAAACAACCTACAGAATTTCAGTATGACAAATGTAGATTTTAGAGAACATAATTTAATAGATATTTATGGAAAATGAAATGCTTGTATAACTATTTGCAACTTAATGTATGTGTAATTCCATACTAAATATTCTCGGTGTACATCTATCGATAAGAATTAAAATTTTCATGTAAGGCTCTGAAAGTCATTTACTAACCTTGGACCAGTTTCCTCTCTCTGTCTCTTCAGTGAGTTGGAGAATGGTTTTTCATCGGTTAGACACTCTCACGCCCACAGAAGCCAGAGCAGCATACTTAGAGGTACTTCTCTGCCAGGGGGTCACTGCCCTCCCTTGTCCTGGTCAAACTGCTGTTCTCTCAAAACCATATTCTGATAAGGACCAATATCATAGAATAGAATCTTCTAGAAACACAATTTATACATTTGGCTTTCTTGGTAATTGTCTTTTTCTGGGATCTTTTCCTCTTGGATTGCTTCTTTCTTTTGGAATTTCATGAAGCTGTTCTTTCTCAGATTTGGTATTTTCTCTTTTTTGGAAGGGTTTTCCTAATCTAGACGGACCTGGTAGGACCTAGTAGGACCAGGCATGGGTTCAAAGAAAAGGAGACATTAAGGTCATACAAACCTGTTTCCAGCTCAGGCAGATGAAGTCTTAGTGACACTCTGGTCACTATAAGTAACAAGGATAAGAGACAATATATGGAATAGGGGTTAATGTGTCTGCTAGTGATAGCATGTCTATTTGCCTGGAGTGTCTCATTTGGGAACATGAGGTGGCAGTAGGATGCTGATGAAGAATTTTGGATTCCTGACAGTACTAACCCGTGGTTTCTCTATTTGAAAAGAAAGGAGAAACACCCATTTATCAGAAGGCCTTTCAAAAGTTACTGTGGGAACAAGAAAGAGACCCACGCCCTCCATTGCAGTGGTACCAGGTAGGTTCTTAGTAGCATAAGGACTACTGAGGTCACTTCCATCTAGGTTTATAACTTCAGTGGATCACTTGAAATACTTATAGATGAACTTTTGCTCTTTCCTTAGGAAAGAGTTGGAAAAGTTCTATAAATCCATTCAATAATCATAAACCTATATGTCAAGTGCTTGAAAGAAATAAGTGTAAGTTTAAAGGAAATACCAAGACATGGTCTGTTTGATCACTTCTCTTAAGAGAAAATTCTGGATCTATTGTGAAGACAGACACTTTTTCATTTAGGCAGGCACGTGGGAATCAGCAGAAGGCACATCTGAGTTGATTACTGGGAATGCAGTTTGAATCAAAATGAAATGAAGAGGAGAACAAAAAATTTAAATCCCTTTATTTCAATGATTTTTAAAAAGTCACAGGATAAGAGCAGTCGTGTATAGATCCTATACAGATCATAAGCAGATGGTTTTTCTTTTTTTTGCCCTCAAATTCAGGGTGCTTACCACAGAGTCAAGCACAATGTAGGAGTCTAACCAATATTCATTAACTGTTTTTTTTTTCAATCTTTCACTTAATTTTTTACATTGAAAGCTATGCAAATTTTATATCATTACTAAGAGATTTAGATCACACACTTTTGTTTCACTTTGCAAATAGAAAATCTAAGTGTAACATTACGGGCTGATTGCAGAGTGAGCTGTCTTACTCACTAGTTCACAATGATTACCTTTGAGTCCTATTCCAAGTGGAGACCAACCTTAAGAAATGAGCAGAGTTGGCAATTAGGTGGTACTGAGAACAGCCCTCCAGAAGATAGCAGCTACAATGTAAGAAAAATGAGGAGTGAGATCTTTACCTTGTTTGGGGATTTAATGATTTTAAAATAACCTCAGAGAAAGTCTTAATCTTATCCAATATCAGAAAAGATGTTTTTTTGTATGTTGAAGTTGGTTTCTATCTATTGAACTTTTGGATACATCTCATCATCCCGTTTCTGAAACTTAAGCAAATGGACCAAGAGAATTGGACACATTTAGCCATTTCTTTTCATCAGTTTGACACCCTTTAGCCAAGCACCAGTGAAGCCCAACATCATGGCACATTTCCCCACAATATACTCACACTCAACCACCACCTAAGAGGGAAAAGAGCATGAGGGCTATTGAGCACTGAGAATTTTTCCAATGAATCACAATTACGTGAACACCTGTGCTAACTAAGTTTGTGCTGATCCACTGTGAAAATTTGCAAAGTGCTCAACAGCCCTGAGAATTTCTCATTTATTATCTCAGGTGGGGTGGTCTGCAACTGCACATTAGGTTGCAGTATGAAGCATGTAAGGACACGCATTCAAGACCTCATCTAGGACCTTTTCATTCTACCTGCAGAGTACACCTGTGCCTCTTAACAGGCCAGAGTTCTGCTTCTGAATTTCTGCCCAGAAAAGTTAAGGGCAAATCCAGGAATCCTTCACATGCAAGGGAAATGATTGCAGAACATGCAGTACATTTACTGACATTTCAAGATAAATCTACCACAGGATTGATCTTCAGAAGAACCTGAGGATCAATGAGATTTTTATGAATCTATAGGCTTATCATATATTAAACTGAAAAGGTGTCAAAAACTCTAAAAGATAAAAGATAATTTTTTCAGCATACATGAATTTTGATCTGCCATTAATTTTTCTTCTTAAGAGATTAAAATGTAGTGAAACTGGTCTAGATACCAAAGAATCTATAGACTACTTTATTTTTAGAGTCAATGATTAATGAGAATTGAAAAATGATTTGTGAATGAAGTCATCAAAATAGCTAGTTAAAGCCTAGATATAAGCAGTGAAACTGAGATCAGTGAATAAGTTGGATACAGGGTCAATTGTTGATTCCACAATAAAGGTTCTACATAAGACTGGGACTACATAATACTTTCATTGAAAGTATTCTCTGTCTCAAGAACTATAAACTACTGTGTGGTCTCTGAATGTTAATGCAATGTCAAGAATAGAAATTTCTGTGTAGCTCTGTAGACATAATAGATTATTTACCAAAAATTCTTAATAAAATGCATATTTGCTACTTTGAGTAATTAAGTTTAACAGAATATAATTCAAGAATAAGGATATAAAGACCAGGAGTTATCCTGGAAGTATAAAGTTTTTTCTTTTTTTTTTTTTTAAGTGGTACATTAGACTCTGAAATTTAATTATGTCTAACCGAATCATGGTCTTACCAATAGGACAACTGTACAGTGTTTGTAGCTAGTGTGGTTGTTATTGAAGGTGGCATTGTGATATGAGATAACAGAAAGCTATGAAAAGGGAACTCCTGAAACTACTGAGCAGTCCTAGGATAAGAATGCCAGTAGGTCCCTAGGTAATGGCTGCTGGCTTGGGAACAGAAGAAAAAATGGCTAAGGAGTTTTCTTATTTGGTGCTGGTATCTGGTTGGGAGATATGGAAACCCCAAGTGAACAGGCTTTGATCTCCTTTCCTTTTGGTTTTTACTCATCTGGGTTTCAGTCTCTGTCTCTAGAATTACATGAAAAGACTCTCTCCCTTTCTCTGCTGCTGCCACTGTAATTAGATGAAAGAAGAAACAAGATGCTCAGGAGAAGTATTGCCAAAATTGCTTAATGCCAAAGATTCTTCTCATGAAAATTTTTTTCTGCCTCTGGGTCCACAACACTCATTTTTAAGACAGAAGTTTGTAAGGTTAGGTGAGTGTATGAAGAAGAGAGAAAAAGATCAGTAGGTTGGAATACATCCATATATCATGTGCTTTCACCTAGAAATGATGTTTACTGAGTTTTATTAGCACCAGGCATATGCTAAGCACTTGACACACATCATCTCATTTAATCTTCACAACAGTATGAAATGTGAGTAGTAATGGGTCTTATCCTGTTTTGCAAGCTAAGGAAAATGAAGCTTAGAGAGGTTAACTAGTCCACAGTCATGTTAGAGTCCCACTTGAACCCTTGTCTAGCTGCTGTCCAAACTCAAGATTTTAGTACTACACAATACTGCCTCCCAGTGGCTGGAATTTGGTAAGCATTCAGGCAACTTCAGCTACTGTGGTGGTTATGTTTTTCTTAGAAGAAAACTGGTCTTAATCCTTTCTTTCAGGCATAGTTCGACATCTCAAAGGCATATAGCAAGTGGCCTTGCTTATGAAAATTATTGGGATGTTGACTGTTACTTTAATAATAGTGGCTGGTTCAAGCCACACTCCAAGTGTGATTGCAAGCAAACAGGTGACTGCATTGTTTATGAAGCAAATACTTTGAATTAATCCCTTCTCAAATATAAAAGTGCTTGGTGTTCAGCTGAAGCATAATTTGTGCAAACAAAATTCCACCAAGCAAAGAGATTCTGTAGTATCAGCATTTTAAACATGTATGAATATTTCCTTCAGTTGCCACAAAGCATAAAATTAAAAAAAAAAAAAAAAGAGGGAAAAATAAAATCTCAAGGAAGGAAAAAATACAGTTTTTCACACAGGCTAAAAGAATGAGCTCATATAATATGTCTTCAAGCGCTAAGAAAAATTTTTCTTCAGTTTTTAAATTAGAGTAAAGAAAAAAATAATATGTATATAAATGAGGTATAAAACTTAATTGTGCACAGAAGGCTTAGTCCTGGACATAATCATAAAGTAGGTATTTTTCATGTACATATCTCCAGCGCGCGCGCGCACACACACACACACACGCTCAGAGCTGTTCTTCACTGCCCTTTTCTCAACTCTCAGTATCCCCTCTCCTCAACTGCCAAAGCATTCACTATTCTGTGCTCCCTCTGGTCCTTTATTCTCATTCTTTACTTCAAAATCCCACCAGATAGTTTTTTACAATATAAGCATTTCTTCTCTTTACCCACTATAACAAGACAGTGAACTATCCCATTTTTTAAAAAAGATATTGTTAGGCTCCTGGTTAGCAAAACTTACAAACAAATTCCCACTAACATCTTAATGAATGGAAAAAGCTTAAAGTGTTATTTTATTTTTAGTTGTATTTATCTCATGTTATTGACTCTTGTAAATAGAATGCCTCAAGTCAAAGGAATTAATTCCAAATAATGGGAATTTCAGACTCTGTGACAGTTTGGTGGGAAAAAAAGATTTCTGCAAGGCTGTCTTTGCCCTATGTTCCTTGAAATATGCTCCAAAGGTGAATGTTTATCTTACCTGTGTATAGGGTTGACTCTAGTGAATAGGTGTGTTGAAATATCAGAATCTATGAGAAAAAAGGTCACCGATAATGGCATTAATACTGCCAGTCCTTACTTCTTATTAAATGATGCCTCAATATGCAACATTCCACACTTGATCTCTGGTAAATGGATATTAGTGACCTTGAGTCAACAATCTTTGCCTTCTTTAGACATTGGATAGCCCTGGAACATTTTAGATTTATAATTGTGTTTACTTTTTAAATGGAGTTTAAAAGTCTTTAAACTGGATCAGTAGAGAGATTGAAATGAAGACACAGAAAGCCTGTAAATTCTTGGATTGATACCACATATCACACCAGTTATGACTCAGCAGTCAATGCTCTGAGATGACAGAACCATCGGGGTACATCACATTAATGCATAACCCAGGGTCTTTAAGTATCTGTGGGTCATTGAAACCATCCACCCACCATGTCAATAGATTGCATTTTATATAATATTAATTGAATATGGACTGTAAACTTTAAAAGTTTCTGGGCCAGCTTCTTTGTTCATTATGAACATTCTGGTAGTCTCTGTTCACCTCTACTTCGTGGGATATGGCACAAACGCCCTTCCTTCTTCCTGATTTTTCTCCCACCTGTGGCCAGCATTGTTATAGTCTCTTCACATTTACACTTATCACAATTGCCAAAGAATAAATTCTTCCACAGAAGGACATGATTTACTTAAAGGCATATTGTGTCATCACTTATATTTTACAACATTTTAAAATGTGATTTTAAAAAACAAACAGAATTTTTTTAATAGCAAAATTAAAACACCACAAATCAGAAAGAAAAGGACTTTTCTCCTTAATTCACTAAATTATTTGACATAGGCAGCCTTGGTCTCTGTTGGGCAATGCATGTATAAATTGTATTACATTCATATTCACAATTGAAAACTATATAAAAATTAAAATAAATGAACCAATTCTAGATGTGTGAAGATGGATAAATCTTGAAAACAAAATGGAGAGTGTAAAAGCAAGTAGAAGGTATATGGCATTTATGTAAATTAAAAATCATAGAATAATGTAACATTATTTATGGATACATACATATGTAGTAAACATATACAAACATGAAAGTAAAAGCTGCTAATCAATGTTAAGACAGTGGCTATTTTACCCCTGGTAGGAAGGGAGCATGACAGTGAAAGAGGTTGATGTCATCACTTTTGGGTACAGAGGGGTCTTCAACTCCATTGTAACATTTTATTAGGAAACAAATCCATGAAGCAAACAAGTAAAACTTTTTATAATACATTCATGGTTGTTAAATCTGAGTGAATAGATGAGTGTTTATGAGTCTATGTACTTTTATATGTTTGAAATATTTCATCATAGTAATTATGAAAATGGTAACGAAAACTTCAAGTTCAAGTTTGAACTGGCTAGTACATCTCAATACTGTCTCTTTCAACTTTTCACTAAAATTCTCGAGGAAACATGAGAAATGATGAAAAGCCACAATTCAAACTAGGGCAAACCCACAGGCTAACTCTAGAATCTGGGAGGAATTTCTTCATAGTAAAACTCCTATGGGTCTGGAAGGAGGAAGACCTGCCCAGTTTTCAGATAATCATGTACATCTGCTTTGCTTCCTGGGAAACAAAAAGTGTGCCTGTGTGGTCGTGGGGGTGTGGGTGGACATTCTCAAAACAAAACTTTTTAAAAATAAAGTTAACCTTGTGTATTGGAATATTTTGGAAAATATAGAAGAGGAGAAAGTAGGAAAGCGGAACTCATGATTCTACCACATAAAATCAGCCAGTCCTATTTCCAACCTCAGAGCTACTGCGGCTTCTGACAGTAGCGAAGGAAAGAAGCCATTCAATGATACTTCTTTGATTGTACAGTGAGGAGGTGTTCAGCCACTGCGAGACCCTCATTTCATGTCCCCCTTCAACCTTACAGCTCAAAAACCATTTGGAATATATACATATATGAGATAGAACATCTTCTTTTTCCACATGAAATGTTTTTCCTGAATCTCTTTATTGCCTATTCCTTTCTTAACTTTAGCTCCATATAGAAACATTCAGGATCTAGAGAATAAAAAGGAGAGGAAAAGGAGAAGCTTTTATAAATTAAAAGGGGAAAAAAACTAGAGCATTTCATAGCATTGTTGGAAAGAATTAAAATTATATTTTGGGGCCCTAATTCTAAATCAAGTGACTTGATTTGCGTAAAGTGACATTTGTTGGGATAAATGCAATCCAAAAAATGAATTTCTAGATTTAGAACTTCTTCCCCTATTTTTATTCCAAGAAATTTTTTTTTTTTTTAATGATCAGGTCATATATTCCTAAAAAAAAAAAAATGGTTTTAAAGGAAACTCTGGTCCACCTTTATCTCTAATGGCCCAGTTGGGAGTTGCTATAATAATCCTTTTGCTTTTATGTGGCCATCTGGAGGCCTATTAAAAGAAGTATCTAAAACAGACTCCCCAAGTGTGCTGAGTTTGTATGTTTTCACCAAGTCACCAAAACAGGAGGATTTTTCCTACTGCAGGAGAAGTGACCCTTTACAGAGAGAGGTGGGGTTGGGTGGGGGGGAGAGAGAAGAGACACAGAACCAGCGAGAGGCACAACTTGACCTTTCACCCTCACCATTGTGAACAAGTAGTAAGAACAGTGGTTGATTCTAGTGCATGTGTTTTCAGGGTACAAAGATCTACAGCAAGGTTTCTTTACACCTCTGGGGCTCTGTGATGAGACCGAAGAGGTTAGGGAATGTGAGAACGGGCAAGATTGAGAATTTAATGAAGCATCATGTTTCAACTGGAAAATATTTCATTTTGATTTGTGCAGAAAGCAAATATGAAATATTGAAATAATATATCAAGTTCCCAGTTTTGTGGGGTAAATAGATACACAGAATATTCTTGCCTTTCTGAAAACTGAACCTTTCATCAAAAGCATAATCCAACAGAGTTTAGGACATAAGGGTAGGTTGTGAAATGGAATTAGATAAAAGCTGGCATTTGTCTTTAGTAGATTATTAAAATCGCCATGGTAAGGAACTGCTCATAAAGACGGAACAAGTTAGCAGGGGCTGGATATCATTTGTCCAAAATAGAATCTTTTCTCTACGCTCATTAACCATCTTGCCCAGTAATGTGGTTGTAATCCTATTAAACCTGATACATCAAAAAAGAAAAGAAAAAATCTAGTTGCTGTCTCAAACTGCACTACAACTCAGATCTAGGACCAAATAAGATGCATTAATTGCTTTACTGCTTCACCGCAAAGCCACTCTTAAAACATAATTCCTTAATGAAGTCCGTTAATTTGTTCATGGCAGTACACAAGCTGTTCAAAATGACACAGAATTGCACTCTGTTTTCTAACCCCTGCAGTTTCTTCTGTTAGTCACTCTGTCTTGTGTTGTTATCCCATGGATAGTAATTATTTTATAGTGGCTGTAATTAGGAGAGAATTAGGCTTGGTAAACAAAACCTGCCTTCTCCTGTTAATAGCTAAGGATAATAAATTTGGCTCTGACATTCACTATATTTGGACAAGGCTTGGCCTACTTCCAGTTTTCCCAATAAGAACTTTATTATATAATTATGCCTTGGAGGGACTCATATTACAAGGTAATTTTTTTTTGTAAAGACACATATTGCATGGCTTCCAGCCAGTAAATGATATACTGTAATATATGCCTCCAATAAATGTTTTAAACAAAATCTCTCTAAGCAATGTCCTGCTAGAGCTGCACGCTGCTCTTCAGCATATATTATTTATAGGATTTGTATGTTGAGTTTTTCATAATGTAAATTATTTCCTTTTGCTCACATTGACCAATATTATGACAAGTCTCTAAAAAAAAAACCCTAAATTATTTCCATCAGCAAATGACATATTCAGAGCTTTAATTTCCCATATCCCAGTTCCTAAAGGTGTGTTCATCAAAGTATACAAAGAAGGGGCATTTAAGCAATGTTTTATTCTTTTGTAAAGATTGGCTGTTATTTGCCTGAGTTATGTTATCTTTGCTTAAACTAATTTACTTTCTTTTCCAATTTTAACATAAGTGAAATAAAATTATTTTGTCCCACTGCAAGCCAGATCTCCAATGATTCATGTGCCTTTGGTTAGTTGACCCCTTACTGAAAGGGTCACCCAAACGTGTATAGATCAATGATAATCCATGACATTACAAAACACTAACATGAAGGGAACAACATTCAAAATAGGCTCAAAAACAAAATCTTAAAAATATAACCTCTATATAGAAAAATCATGAGAAAATAGGCATAAGTGAAATTAATATCAGAGCAAGAATTTAAAGTATTAGACTCTAAGTAAATGTAAATAAAAGACACAAAATGCTGTTTTCTTAGATGCAAAGTTCAAAGTTATAGCAATTCTTAATTCTTTGATATTAGGCATAGGAAGAGTACAAAGGAGAGCGAAAATATTGAAAACGGTATTTTGGTATTTTTACCCCAGACACTCAGGTCATATTTAAAATCCAATACAGAGTGAAAAATTAAGACAACCCATACATGTAAACCCCCCCCCACACACAAACCCATACACATCACCAGCGCCATCAAAAAGTATGTCTTCAGTGTCTGCAAACAAAAGGCAAGAATTTTTCACTGGATTAGTTGGATATCTGCCTCAGTTACCCCGATTCACTTTGCTTGTGTATCAGGGCTTAAAAATCACTTACAGAAAAAGCCAGCTGGTTTCTTAGGTAATTATTAACATTGATTAAGGATCCCCAATTTAGTCAGATTTTCAAAGGGCCCTACTGTGGATGCTTATATGAATTATGCATATGCAAAAGTTTCCCTTCAAATAAGATTTGATTCCTTTCCTCTCTATTCCCATTTCTGGAGAAGACATTAAGGGGTTGCATTTATTCCTTTGCCAAGCGTACACCTCACTTTCAGCAAGAGTGACTTGAATTCTATCAGATATTTTCTGAAGTCAGAAGTGACATTAGAAAGGAAGAGAATCCCTCTTTCCTCCTCCTTTCTGCTCTGGTGTTGACCAGAGCATGGAGAACAGAGATCTCCATGTTCTCTCACTTATTATCACAAAGCTTTGTGCATAAAAAGATTAATGAGTGTTTATTGTATTTCTGTTTGCTAAGCTGCAGAGTTTTGCTATTCAGACTTAATGCTTTCTTTAGGAAAAGTAATTATAAGTGTGGTTCTGTTCCAAGGACATCATTCTGTGTCAGTCTGGTTAAGCTATCAAAAAAATGTGTTTCTAAGCTGACACAATTGCTGAGGAAATTATTGTTAATTCTGTTCAATTTAACATTTATTGAGTGCCTACTGCATTCACTGAAGCATCATGAAAACCACAACATTTTTAAGTAGGTAAGATTTCTCCCCCTACTAGCTTAAGTAGCTCAAAGCACTTAATGCAACAATCTTGTTTATCCCCAGAAAATCCCAGAAGAATATAAGTCCTGCCTCCTGTACTGACAGTGGCTGCTTACTGCTGCTGCTGCTGCTTTTCTTCTTTGCTCGACAGAAGAAACAAAAGCACAGTGAGATTAAGTTGCATGCTCAAAACGCTGCAGTAAATCAATGGAGAAAGATTGTCTAAGACCAGTAATTCAGAAGCCAATCCTCAGTCTGTAGCTCCTGCCTTACTCTGCTCTTTACCTGTTATATTGGAATTATGCTGATGTAGGCTTTAATTAGAAAAAAATTAAATATTAATTTCAATATTGATAATCAGTAGGTATCCAATTTTTTGTGATAACAGTAATCACAAAAATAGGGCAAGAGAACAGTGGAAGATTTGCATGTACCAAAATATTTTTCTCCCAATAAGAAAATGACTCGTAATGGAAATATCATCAAACAATACATTTCACATTTTAGCGAGAGAAGATGTGTTTCAAGGTTTTTCCTTTTCTTTTTTTTTTTTTTTCCTTTTTGTCTTTTTTCGTTTCCGGCAACGGATCGCAACCCTCAGTGTCACGCCCGTAGCCGACCGGGACCGGCAACGGGATCGCAACCCTCGGTGTTGTGCCCGCACCTCGCTCAGCCAGTGAGCAGGAACCGGTCTGTATGTGGGATCCGAACCCTCGGCGGGAGCGCCGCTGCGCTTGCAAGCAGCGCACTGTAGCAGTGCGCCACCGGGCCAGCCCCTCCTTTTCTTTTTTTTTTTTTTTCCTTTTTGTCTTTTTTCGTTTCCGGCAACGGATCGCAACCCTCAGTGTCACGCCCGTAGCCGACCGGGACCGGCAACGGGATCGCAACCCTCGGTGTTGTGCCCGCACCTCGCTCAGCCAGTGAGCAGGAACCGGTCTGTATGTGGGATCCGAACCCTCGGCGGGAGCGCCGCTGCGCTTGCAAGCAGCGCACTGTAGCAGTGCGCCACCGGGCCAGCCCCTCCTTTTCTTTTTTTAAATGATGGGAAGTACTTTATTAGGATGCAAAAATTACCATTGCCATACTTCCTAAGTGGCTGAAATAATCATTTTGATGAGTCTATAAATAGAGACTGTCAGAGAGATATGCTTTGGATTTTGAAGGCACATATTGGCTTGAAAATCTATGATCTTTTATCCTCATAACAAATTTGAAAAAATAAAATAATGACTCAAAAAACAACAGAGTCATAGACATTAGAAATGGAGAGGACCTATTAAGTCACCTCATTTGCCCCTTGCTCACGCAGTTTTCTAGAAGGTATTTGTCCATTGAAGTTTAACATTGTTCTGGAATTGTGTTTTTTGCTTCTGAAGAGAATCTTCCAGTGTATCACTTTTAGAACAATCTTAAATCTGGACCGTGTTAACCAGCCTTGGTCATAGCCCTGTACAGCTATATACCAGCTAGATAAAATTTTTCCCCTCTCCGCCTTTCATGACCATTATGTCCTTGAAATTTTCTACTCACAAAATTCTTTTTTAACTTCAATGTGTATCGCAGCCCTATGGAGTTGGGTCAGGATTTGTCCACTCTATTAAGTTGCTTTAGTCCACTCTCATAAATCAATCCCTTTAGCTCCTTCATCATGGTGGTGGCTGTTTTGTGACATCCTCCTATTTTTTGACATAATTTTCATACTGGAATCTCTCAGCCCCAAACAGATTTGAGTTGCGGACTTTGTCCTGACAAGCATAGAGTAATCATAATCTCCCATAATTTTGCAGGTATCACTACACTGAAGAGTAGAAGGCAGAAGTTTCTGAACTGAAAGGTATAAAGAAAATCTCATATATGCATTTTGCTGAGCCTTTCTCCTATACAGTGCATTCGTTACAGAAAGCATCTCCATCCTACACCATCTACAGTAATATATTGACTGGCTGGAAAAGACAGAAAAAGTCAGTTTGTGTCAGAGCAGTTAACTTGGCTTCCACAATGCCTCCCCTGCTGCTCTCCTAGTCCCACTTCAGCTGTATTTCACTCCATTAACTACAGCAATGGGTATTTGCTCTCAATAAATGTGTGTGGGTGTGTATGTGTGTTTTTATTTGAAAAGAGTTTATGCAGACAACTCCAAATAGCCCCAAAAGTGATTGTATAATTAAAGAAACTATTTCCCTGCTGTTGATGCTTATTTCTTAAAACATTATCTGTCAGCCTAGCTACTGAGATTGATGTTCTGAATATATTTTTCTTTTTAAACCCTAAGGAAATACCTTCTTTATGTCTGTGCTGTAACTTCTTCCCACTTTTCCCCAATCTTTCTTGTAGTCTGATTGTGAGATTAATTCCCAAAGGGCTAGCAACATCCACTGTAGATGTTAAAGAAACGGGTTCAGGTTTAGGTCTTGTGAGGTTCTGAACTCTCTGCAGACTGTTCCAAGCACTTTGAACTTAAGTTTTGAATTTTTCTATTAGCTAGTGGAAATGATAAAATAAACTCAAACACAGTGACTTCCAACTGCAGCAAGCTTAGCACAAATCTGATCTGCTTACCTGGGGCAAAGATCAATTTGGGTTTACCTGAGGGGGTTACTATAGTCACAACATGTTTTAGTATTTCCTGTAAAAGATAGTATTTTGGATAAAGTCTTAATGCTAATAACCTGACATGTAAGTTGGGTTGGTTCTTTTTTATACTGACAGATTTATGACATATGGTAGAGGTTCAAAAATTTGCTTCAAAATGTCCATTATCATTACTCAATAGCTAAAGAAATAGAGAAAGAATAATATCTTTGTCAGTTGAAATTTGTGGGTAAATATTGAGAAACCCAGCATAATTTCTTAAGTTGACGTACTTATAGAAGGCTAGGCACAGGCTTTGTAAAATTAGCCTGAAATATTTTCCTAAAGTGCTCAATAGGAAACGATGTGCAGTGTGTTGATGTGCAAGCTTAAGAATTTTGTGGGAAATCTCTTTGATCAGCAAATGTCTCTCCTATGCTCATCAGTTCCTACAGTGTCTTACAAGGAATAGGGCCTTGTATACCTTAAAATATGATTTATCCTACAAAAACATCCAGCAGTATTTTAGGTTACATGGAGCTATAAATGGCTGGTTATTTATAATGTACAGGTTTTAATGAGGAAGTATACAGACCCCATAAGTGGAGACAATAGGTATCATCAAGGCAGAAAGGAGAAGACTAACATTCTGAGAACAAACCTGACATTTTTCTTAAGCCTCTTCCCCAGATCAAAGATTAGGTGACCTTGGGCAAAAAAAAAAAAATCACTTCCACTTCTTGTGCCTCAATTTCTTTATCTGTAAAATGTGAGGTTAAGAGATAATCTGTGTAGTACTCTTTCATTTTTCCCTCAAAATGAAAACCTAATCCAGGCTGTTCCAATCTGAGTCTCTTTGTGCAGAAGTTCAATTTAAACAGAAACATTCATGAGGAGAAGAAAGACCGCTGAGCAGTTGAACCACCTTAACGGAGCACCAGAGAGAAAGTACACAGGTCCACTGTGATGTGTCTGCCCCTGCTTCCATCCTCCTGGAACTTTGTGGCTCAGAAATTCCTTCAATTTTGTGAGCTATCGAGGTAGTCTTCCAGTAATCTCTTTTCCTCCTCTTTTAACTTAAACACAGTGAGAGTCCATTTCTGTTGCTTTCAACCCAAGAACATGAATTGATACAATCATCTTGCTGGAAAATATCATATCTGATGCAACGAGAGAAGCCTGTCCTTTATCCCAGCTGTTCTCAATAGACTGCATAATAGACTGACATGGGGAACGATATGTTAGAAACAGACAGCAGAACTGGGTTAGAATCCAGCTATGCACCCTTAGGTCAATTATTCTGTCTGCACCTTAGTTGCTTCATTTGTTAGACCGAGATCCTAACATCCACCTCGCAGTGTCAATAGAGTTATTCACTGAGGACAGCACCTTTGCTTTCAGTACCGTTGTTTGTTCACCTGTCATCTCAGAGTCTAACTCACAGTAGGTTAGTCCCAATGAATGGAGGGTGGTAAGGAGTCAGACTTGGGTTTCAATTCATGTCTACTTTTTCCTATTTCTGTGACCTTCTACAGGTTTTTAAAACTCATTAATTCACAGTTTCCATATCTTTTAAACTGGTAATAATAACTACTCACTTTTAGTGTTGCTGTGAATATTAAACAATACATCAACATGTAGAAACGAATATTATTACTACTGATACCCAAAATATTTGCCGACACCATTGAAAACTGTACTTCAAGGGTCTATCTCAATGAATATATATGAAGTATAATTATGTATTCAGAACTCTCCTAAACACATTTTATTTCCATTTCGTTGGAAAAATAATCTTTACTGATTTTCCTCCATCCTGTGTAGAGAAAATATTGATTATATAAACATCAAGAAGGTATATGCACACTCCAGTATATCTCTCCACATATGTGCCATACAGCCTTTCTGTTCCTTCAGAAGCTAAATTCAGTCCTGCCTCTGGGCCTCCACGTTTGCTGATCTCTCTTGTTTGCCATATGCTCTTCCTCCAGCTTATCAAACAACTAGCTTCTTTTCTTCACTCAGCTTTCTTTATTCAGCTCAAATGGCATTTCCTAGATGGTCATTCTCTCTCTTCCATACTCTATTTCTTTATTTCCTCCATTGCACTTATTTCTCTATAAAGTCATCTTTGATTATATGTTCATACATTGCCTGTGTCCCTTCACCAAGATATATGATCTTCATAGAGACAAGGATTTTTATTTTCTTCCTAATCAGGTCCCAGCATATAGTAAGTGGTCAATAAGTATTTTTTAATGAATGAATTTATGAGCAATGAATATATTTTTTGAGAATGCTTAGTAACTGGTAGCTTACTGATAACTTGGGGGCTATGAAGTGCAGGTTTTTAAATTGTAGGTCTTCAAATCTGTCTCAGAGAAGAAACAATAGATGACTTTCTTACATGATGGCATCTGAGCAAGCCCAGCAGAAGGCACAGGGCACAGACAGACCCTTGAAGATAACAAATGTATGAGTGTACTAATCTGCCCTGGAGCTGGCAGGCGCACCAGAAGGTGAGGCTGCTGATGGTTTGAGAGAGAATGTGGGGACCCTGGCTTGATAAAAAGCAATCTTAGTCCTTCTCTACAATCCCCGTGGGGTTCATTCACTTGGAAGAGTGACATCAGTGCATTCAACTGAAACTACCAGAGTCACAGAGACGAGTGCTAGACACAAGTGGCAACCACATGTTTCTCCTTAGTGACGGTCCTGGCTGGTGACCAATTCCAGAGAAGTGTTATGCAGGCTGGGAACTTGAAAGGCCAGAGCAGCAGCTTTTTTATGTTTTTCATAACAAATAATAGGACATTGTGAAGAAGCACAAGGGAAAAGGATGCCAAGCAGGGCCCTTGCAAATAAAACCAAGAATCCACGAAGATACCGAGGTTAACAAAGGAAAAATGCAGCTGTTGTGAATGCAGTGTGTGTCCACATCTTCAGTCTGGTATATACGGGAAGCCTTCACTTAGCTATTGCTGTCCCTGAGCAGAGGTGAGAGGGATGCTGTTAATAACAAAGACGGTCCCCGATGATGGCAAGTCTAATTACAGGAAGGAAAAAAAAAAAAAAAAACCGCAGGGAAAGAGAGGATTTGGTTTCCCCAAGACGTCATTTTATTAACAGCCTGACACGGCAACTTTAAGGGTCATTTCTTTGCAGTCACTAAAATACCAAAACAGTCGGGAAAACAGCACAGAGGCCATAGCCAAAGCCCTTGATGATTCATTTCTGAAAACATTTCCCATAATGACAGCTTTTAAAAATTGTTTTTCTCCTTTTAATTAAAGAAACAATTTTGTTCCTCTGGATACCTGTAAATAGTCAACAGGATAAAAAGAAAAGGTAGAATGGAAGGAGAGAGGTGAAAAAATGAAGAGAGAGACAGAGAGAGCGCGAGTGAGAATAATCCACAGGTTAAAGCATTAAGAAAAGGAAAATATAATATCATTTTGTGATGAAGTTTTCAAACTGAGGAAAATGTCCTGCCATGTACATTAAATTATATTTTTCTCGAATGAGCTATAATCTTTTAAAATGCCCATCTTTAATTATTAAACATGCTAAAAAGGAAAAGATAATGAATGTTATAAATCTAAAGAAAATTCTTTTAAAATAATACCATTTTTTTCTACAGCATATTCTAATAAAAATATTGATTATAGTCACCATATGGTTATAAATTAATAAAATATCAGTTTTTTTCTGAATATGTGTCATAATTCTAACTCTTTAATTCAGATAGGACTTAACTTCAATTAGTCTGGAATCATGAGGATTCACCATGTACACAGTGAAACCTTTAGAAAGAAGAGGGAAACTATAGGTTGAGCATATGTAATTAGAACTACAGATATGCTCAAGATAGTACCAACTACGGAATTGCTTGCAAAGCAAGTTTCTACATATCAAATCCTGCGGTTTCATTTCTTCCTTTATAAAATCTGACATGCTTCATCTGTGAAAACTTGGATTCACAGAACTTCAAAATCACATTTAATGGCACTGCAAACTTTATTAGTTGAACATGACACATCAAAGCAATTTTTTTCTAATATAATAACAATTACTCGCATTCAAATGACATAATACAATATATACTTTAACTGAAAATTCCTAAAACTGTGTTTTTGTTCTTTCTGTGTGCCTAAGTAGTACTATAAAATGTGGGCACAGAAGTGAAAATCACTATATTCTTTGCTGTAACAGGCATATCATTTTACTGCTTTAGGCCTTTGTCAATGGAAAGTGGAGCCACTATCCTGAGAGGTTAATTTTTTTTTTCTCTAAGTATTTCAGTGAAGCAAGTTCTTATATTTGCTCTTCTCCCTGATGCTGGTATTACATTTTACTTCTATAAAATTAAACCATCAATTCCTGCTATCAACGTCCTACATGGAGAGGGCATATATTTTGGTTTGCAGAGCTTTAGAATATTTTTACATTATAAAGCTAATTCCTAACAAGTTTCCCTACTTCCATTCTTGCCTCCTGCTTCCATTATTCTACACAGTGGAGGCAGAGTAATCTTTTAAAAACAGAAATGCTATCATGTGACTAGGACATTTTTATTTTATTTTTATTTTTTATTATTTTTTAAATTTTATTTTGTCAATATACATTGTGGTTGATTATTGTTGCCCCTTACCAAAAAGGACATTTTTAAATCTTCCAAAAAACAAACAAAAACACTTCCACTGAGTTCCCATTGCACTCAGAATAAATCCATGTTCATTGCCATTGCCAACAAAGCCCCAGCTGATCTGCCACAGCATATTTCTCCAGCTTTACCCCCACCACTCACCATTTCTCACACTGAGCTTCTGTTCCACCAAGCTTCTTTCCTCCTCCAGGCTGGAGCCCTGGCTCTTACATCTGCCTGGAATAGCTTTGTCTCTCCTTATCCCTTAAGCTCCATTTCAAATGTCACCTCCTTGGAGAGACATTCCCCAGCCTAACCTCTACAGCACTTTCTTCAGGTACTGTATCCTTCCCTAGTTACTTCCTCCAATTGCACTCTTCACAGTCTGTAATTTTCTTGTTTAGCAATGTGTTTGCTTTATATAGTCTGCCTCCCCCTGCCTACCATTAAAAAAGCTCCATGAGATAAAGAACCTTGTCTGTTCCGTTCACTTCTATGTCTCCAGAACCTAGCATAGTGCTTAATATATAGTAGATGTTCAATAAGCAAATGAATAAATTAATTAATAAGAAAGCTCTTTCATTTTGTCATGAAAACACTGACTTCCAAAGAGGTAGACCAGCACAGGGTAAGACTATCTGAATACTGATTAAATCCTACAGGCACAGGTCCTGAAAAGAAATTTTATATTTTTACTAAAACGATTTGAGAGTATTTAACCTGAATCCTTTGTCTAATTTATGGAAGCTATTTTTTTTTTTTTTTTTTTTTTTTTTTTTTGCTGTGCTTGAGTTCTTTTGTAACATGGACGTGTATATCTGTGGATTTTTAAATGGCCATGTTCTTGACTCCATAAGAGCATAAGAACAGGGGACCCTGAGAACTGGTACTAGAACTACTTTTACATGTGATAGTGGACCATAAATGATTTAAAAATTTGGAATTAAACCCTTTGCAGAGTATCACTAATGATCTTAATAAATAAAAATTTCAATATTATAAAGATGTTTCTGACACCACATTTTTATTGAGTGAGATTAGGGATGGTAGGGACAGAACAAATAATGAAAGAATTAAAATTTAAAAAAATAGTATTAAATGTTTACATTGGATATATTGAAGTTTTAATGAATCTACTTATGCTTGTGGGAATGTTTAAGTAATAGGAATATCTTTATTATGCTAATAAGATGACTTATAGTGAACCCCCAGAAAGCTTCAGGATGGGGACTGGTTATAAGAAAGACCAAGTACTTTATTAGTGGGTTGGAACTTTGGGCCAGCCCTACTTCTCAGTAGGAAAGGGAGACTAGAGATTGTCTTGAAGCCCCAAAAACCTCTGGACCTTATTCCTTCCCAGACCTCACCTCATTTTTCCCTTCATTTGGCTGGACCTCCCGACCTGTATCCTTTACAATAAAACTGTAATCATCGTACAGCACTTTTCAAGTTCTGTGGGCTATTCCAGTGAATTATCAAAACTGAGTGATAGAGTTTGGATATATTGTCCCCCCCAAAACTCATGCAGAAATCTGATCCCCAATGTGGCAGTGTTGGGAGCTGTTTGAGTCACAGGGCAGATCCCTCATGAATGGATTAATGCTCTTCCTGGGGGGTGGGGGTAGTGAGTGAGTTCTTGCTCCATTAGTTCCCACAAGAGCTGGTTGTTTAAAAGGACTCTGGCACCTCCTCTCTTTTTCTCTCTCTTGCTTCCTCTTGCCATGTGATCTGCTTGTACCCGCTGGCTGCTCTGCCATTTTTCATGCTGAGTAGAAACAGCCTGAGGCCCGTGCCAGATGCAGCTGTCCCAGAATCATGAGCCAAATAAACCTCTTTTCTTTATAAATTACACAGCTTCAGGTATTCTGTTACAGTAACACAAAAACGGACTAATACACTGAGTGTCATGGGAACCCCCAAATTTATAGTCAGTCATTCAGAAGTATGGGTGTGTTCAGTAAGAGCAGACTGTGGAAGACTGAGCCTATAACTTGTGAAGTCTCATGCTAACTCCAGGTCGTTAGCACCAGAACTCTATCACAGTACCCTCAATTCTGGCTGAAATAGAACAGTTCTTACACCTTAAATATCATAATCGTAATTCATGTTTCCCAATTCCTTCATTCTTTATACCTATAAGAATTTCAGTGTCTTCTTCAATATTTCTGATGGTTCATGAGGAGACATTTATGTATGCTTGTCTTTTATTAATTTGAACTCATGTTCTCTGATCAATATGTACTCATTTGTTCATTCAAAATATTTTATTGAACGCTTAGTAAGAGCAAGGTGCTGTGCAGGATCCTGGGTATTAGGGTATATCAGTGCTTAAGACAGAAGTGGTCCTTGTTCTCATGGAAGTCAAAGCCTGTTAGACCAAGACACTCCAATGAATAAATATGTGAGTAATTATAAATGGTGTTCCTTTATCCCTCCTTCCTACATGTTGTTTTTCCTTTCCTCAACAATTCCTGTCAAGCATGGGTACAGCTCTTTCTCCTTTATTTGCAAAGGTGCCACTAACACATTGCTTCCATGTCTTACACACTTTCACTATTGGCCTGGGGATAATGCAGGGAAAATATGAGAATTAAAAGATAATACGAATCCTTCCATAAGCTTTTTTTTGTCGTTTTTTGAGACTGGCCGCACCGCGCTCCGGTCATTCCTATATAGGATCCGAACCCGCGGCCCGCACTCTCCCGAGTGCGCCACGGGCTCGGCCCCTTCCATAAGGTTTTTAAAGAGCCCTTTATTCCACACAGGGTTAGAAACAACTTAATTCAGCTATCTGACACCACTCTTTCTAACCTTCCTAGTCCATCATTACTACAGAAAATCCATTTTGGACCATCTTCCTCAAATTCCCAACATGCCAGCATGTTACTGTGGTCTGCTTTCTTATTTCAGAGAGCCACTCTTTTCTCTTCTCATTAAACTTAAAAATCCCTGCTAATTTATTTTGAAGAGCTCTCTTCTGCCTCAATTCCTTTCTTTCACACAATGCCCAAGGAATGTGGCCACCTGTGCAAGACCAACAGTTTCCTTAAAGTATATCCTTATATAAAATAGCAGTCTTCGTTCTATTACATCCACCCTATGCCCTCCTGCACCGCCTGCCAAATGCAAAAGTGAGTTGGGGGTAAAAAATAACATGATAGAACCAGAAATTTATGACAAATATTAATTCTAAAGGTTTCATTTGTCTTAAATACTTTCTCTTTTGTATTGCATTATTCTCTTTCCTTTTTCCAGCTCTAATTATCTGAAATTGCTCAGAATATGTTTAGGTTAATGTTTAGTCTACATATTTATTAATAGAAATGTAATTAATCATGTGACCAAAGACTATGAATTTTATTGATCCTGTTTTTTCACTTTAACGTAGGTTATTTAAACTTTTGTAACTATCAATACCTATATCTATCTATCTTTGAATTGGGAAAATATATGTGTGCATATATGTATATGTGTGTATGTGCATATATATACATATATACACACACATACACAAATATTAAATTATATTATGCCATGGAAAGCTTGATATTGAAAAAGCAAAAAGAGAAGGTCTTTAGCATAGCTTCATTTTATTACTTTCCTCAACCAGGCATTGGTTACTTCTATATGCAAAATCATTTAAACTATTTTTTTTTCTTAAAATGACTAGTCAAATAAATGACTTAAATATTTATGTATTTGGAGAAATACCCTATCGTTTGCCTCAGTTGACTAATTACTTTTGTTTATTGTAAATATAGCTATTGCCTTAATATTCCCTCTACCAAGTACACTTCCTATTGAGATGACGTCAAAGGACTTTGCAGTGTGGACAGACCCATAAATCTACCTAGTTTCAAACTGAGATGAAGATCTCTGAACTCAAATTCAGGATAGGTCATGAACAGTGCAATGAATCACATTCTCCAAAGGCATTTGACCTCACTGCAAATTATTTCCATGTTTTGTAGATGCAACAGACTGTACAAGGAAATTTGTCCCTTTTGCCCATAATCCCTGGGAGATGAGGTATGGCCATCCTGAGCACATGTAGTATATAGAATACGGGATCCTGACTTGAGTGTCATGTCCTGGGCTACAATGAATCTACTTTTGTTCAGGTATATTAAAGACTACATTCAGCATTCAGGAAGTATTTTTAAAGTGCCTGCTATGCTCCAGACACCTCAATAGAGAAGGTGAGAGGAAAAATCATCATTGGCTTTTTAGTAGCTAGTTGAAAACAACAACAAACAGAGCCAAAAACTCATATTTAGAAATTCTCTTCTCTATGGTTTGAGATGGCTGAACAGTCAACAATCTCATCACAGTTTCTCTCCAGTGTAATACTCTAGCAAAGCTGGTTGCCAGACACTGCTTAGCTATTATGGTACAAAGCAAACAACAGTTTTAAAATTATGTTTCCTGTTTTTAAAGAAAACACAAAGCATATAGAGGGAGAGGGGCAGGTTTGACATTGGTTAAGGCTTGAAGGCCAAAAAGTGAAATACTAATGTAGACCAAAATAAACCACTATAAAATCTGCCTGTCAGAACAGGATTTTCTGCTCTGCAGACATAGAATTAGCCTTTGAATGTTTTCTCCTAAACAGACCCCCACAAAAACTGCTAACAGCTGTTGGAGACAGTACCCAATGAACTTGATGTTGGAGTCAAACCATCAAATATTTCCAAAAGAGTTTTGATTTATTAAGGTTAAATTATAACTATATCAGATTTTCTTGTTAATGTACAAATGGGGACAAGATGTCATTTTCCCACCACTCTCTTTCCATTTATGCACTTTAAATGCACTTTAAGGCAGAGAATCTTTAAGTGAGAGAGCAAGCTTTACTGACTTTGGTATGTAATTGTTTATAAATCAGCTTTAAAAAGAGCAGGAAATGGATGGTGAAAAATTAGTCCAGTATTCCAGTTCTAGAAAATGAATTCATATTTATTTTCACATAAATCAATTAATAAGAGAAGTAAGGTTTAGGAAAGAAAATGTTTAATTTCAACAGCTTTTGTGAAGGTGTTCAACAATCAGGGGAAAATCCCTTCCTGCTTTTCAGTTCCTTACTCTGAGGTGAAGGTCCTTGACATGTCTAAAACTTAAAAGCAAGGTGTGAAACTAAGGATAATTGGGTTCTAATTCTGTTTGAGCCATTAGCTAGCTGGGCACCTTGAGTGGATCTTGACCATGTCTGGGCTTCAGGTTCTTATCTGAGAATAAAGGAATCTAGTAACTTGTTTTCAGTTGCATTCCAAGGGGGTGCAAGGAGCATGTTCATGAAGGTTAGAGGATGTGGGCTGGAAGGCAGGGATCCCCAATCCTACCTCAGCTAAAGCAGCCCTGTTTCTCTCAGACTCATTTGTCTTGACTGCCAAGTAAGACTTTGTTTGGCAAGTGCTATTCTTTTTTTACACTGAAAGATAATAAGAGTAGCACTGGAGTGGGATGACATCTTTGTCCCACCTTCTCTCTTTGGTGTCTAGCTCCTTTATCCACTTTGAGCTACTGGTTCCCAAGCAATGCCTCTTTCTTCCCTTATTAGTAAAGGACTAGAGCTGGGTAAAATTAAACTGAGTGGGTGGGTTTCCCTTAAGATGTGATCCAGATTTCACTTGCGTGGGAAGTCATGAAAAGCTGTCCAACTCTTGGAAAAGAGTCGTTAAATGCAGTAAGATAGCTTTAGAGATTTTATAGTGGCTTATTTTAGTCTACATTTGTAATTCATTTTTTGGCATATCAGTCCTCACTAATGTCAAGTTGTGCTCTGGGACTTTTGCAAAATAGATCCCACTTAAGCATATTTCTTAGCTCTCATAGAAATACAGAACATTTGTACAGGCTTTTGTCCAGTCATATATATAGCTGAAATTTTTTTTTTTTTTTTTTTTTTTTTTTACTGCTTTAAGTACTTTTAACTCTCTCCTTTCTGGCAGATACAGGGTCCATTTTTCAGCTCCATCTTCTTCCAGCATTCTAAGACAAATGCCCATGATGGCTGTCTATCATTGATGTAACATCCCATGCTATTGTAGTTTTCTGATTTTCTTCCTTCTTCACTAACTGCTTCTTTTGTTTTTAATATAAGCATTAGTTGATGCCTTAAATTATTTCATTTATTTCCTTTTGTTAACCTCTGATCACAGATTACTCTTAACCTCTGTTCCCTAACCTTTTTATTAATTTATTGAATGACATTATCTCTATATAGATTATGCCATGGTTTAAATGTTCCCCTCAAGCTCATGTTAGAACTTAACCCCCCAATATTGTGGTGGAAGTTGGGACCTTTAAAAGGTGATTGAATTGTGAGGACTGTGCCCTCTTGAATGGATTAATCCATTCATGAAGCAATGGGTTGATGGTTTAATGAATTGTCCTGGGGATGGTTCTGATAGCTTTATAAGGAAAGGACATGAGAAGGTCAGCTCTTGCTCATGCAGTCTTCACCACAGGATACCCTGCATTGCTTTAGAGAGTCACCACCAAGAAGAAGGCCCTCACCAGCTGCACCCCTGAACAGGGAACTTGCTAGCCTTCAGAACTATAAGAAATAAATTTTATTTCTTTATGAATGACCCACTTTTAGGTATTCTGTTATAAGCAACAGAAATGGACTAATACAGATGATATGAATCATATATGTGATATGAATCCACGCTCTAGCCCTGTCTTCTGGGCTCAAAATGCTTATTTTCATCTTGCTTTAGGACGTCTTCACATAGATGTTACACCAACACCCCAGATTCATCTGCCTCAGGATAAATTCACTCTTCTCCACTCATCAGCCCCATAACAGTTTTTTCTCTCTCATCCAGTCTATTTAAATCTATCAGTAGGGCCATAGACTTTCAAATGTTCTTTGTTCCTAGAAAAGCAATTTATAGACCTTTTTTTCCAAAAGCTGTTGCATCTCTTCTTCAGATTTAATATAATATACTAATAAACACGTTAGAATAACAGTTCTGGTTGAAGGAACGGTTGGAGGCTCCTTTTCTGCTAACATTATCCCTTCCTCCCTTTTTTCCACATCCCTGGTATTGGAAGAAAATTTGGAATCTACTGCCCCAAAATTCAACACTAACTGTTGTTTTCCTTCATCTTCTTTTCCTACTTTGTCACTAAGTTTGTTTTTTCCTCTGTAGCTTTTGGAGGGTTGTTTGTTTACTTTGTTTTTTTAAAAATCACATTCTCCATCTTTACCCTGTTAGTTCTCTTGATAGCTCTATTTTCCAGGGTCCTGTAGCACTTCATTTATAACATGCGGTTATTAAGCTAGTTGTTTGCAAATTAGATTTTGAATGGATTAGTTTGTCTTCAAGACAGTAAGTATTTTAAGTGATTATTTTTCCACCCATTCACCCATTCATCTATCCATCCATCCATCCATCCATCCATCCATCCATCCATCCATCCATCTTCCTTCTTTCCATGTATCCATCCATCCGTCTACATATCCATCCATCTATCCCTTTTTCTAGAGCATTTATTGTCTACCATAAGTCAGGCACTGTATTAAGTACTGGAAATATAACTGTTGCTATAGCAAATAAGACTTCTGCCTCCATGCTGATATTCTGTGTTCCCCAAATGTAACAAATTTTGTATTTGGAACATAAAAAATATGTGTTTAACACCTACTAATAATTAAATAGAAACTGAGAAATTATCTGTCTTTCTAAAATGAGGGCTTTTTATTTTCTTTGTATGCACTTCTCTATTAGGGCTGGTTAAGTCTAAGGTAATGGTTCTAACCAGATTTTGTTCTGGTGGCTCCTGCCTCACCCCCACCCCACCCCCAATGACACTTGGTGATATCTGGAGACACTCTTGTTACACTGGAACATGTGTGTGGGGGGGGAGGGGGTTGCCTATTATCATCTAGTGGGTAAAGGCCAGGGATGCTGAAGATCCTCCAATGAACAGGATAGTCACCACAATAAAAAATTATACATCCAAAAATGTCAATGGTGCTGAGATTGAGAAACTCTGGTCTAAGATACCGAATTCACATTAGTTCATTTTCTTAAACAAAATAAGTTATTTTTTCCATTTATTATGTGTTCTACATTTTTTTTTACCAAAACTCATGAAATAATTTTCTTTTTAATGTCATATTTTGAGTTTCTTTGCACATACATCTAGGCACTGCATAAATTATTGTTTATCAAGCATACAAAAAATAACAGATTCTTTTGGATACAGGGTACTCTGGCTGAGAGTACCAGGCAACCCTGACAAAACTGGCCTAAACAATAAGAGGATTTTTTTTTTTTTGTCTTACCATAAGCAGCACAAAATGTGCTGGCTTCACTATTGGCCAATTTAGTAGCTTGACACTGAAATCAAAGATTTAGGATCTTTCCATCATTGTACTCTTTGTATTCATTACATTGACTTTATCTTCAGATGGCTCTCCTCTTGACCTAGAAAAGCCTGCCATGGTTCCAAGCATCCCATGCAGATAAAAAATATTTAGCGGAAGAAATGGGACATTTCCTCCTGTGCGTATCTATTTAAGAGCAAGGAAACTTTTCCCAAAAAGATCTCCTCTCTTTTCATGTTGTTTAGAATTGAGTCACATACCTATCCCTAACTAATCTTCAGCAAAGGGAATGAGATACTGTGATTCTCTTAGACTAATCAGAATTTACCCGTGACTCATGTGGGAGGGACACTTGAAGAGACTGGGGGCTTTTCCAGCAAAGGAGGGGGAGATAAAGCTGTTGGGAAAGAAGTTACAAATGGGCACCCATTTTACAGATGAGATATATCCTTGAAGCCCTTACCATTTGTTTTTGTCATAAGTGTCACTGTCCTTGGAACAAAGATATTTCCCTTAGCAGTTTGGCTCCATTCCAAACTGTATAATTACCTTCTGTCTCTCTCTCTAGTTTCTACAGTGGAATGTGGAGAAACTATTCCTTTTTCTTCTTAAAATGTGTAGGAACAGAATGTCATTCTACCCTACAAGTGACTATCAGGGCTGACACAGGATGAGGCGAGTGAAGTGCTTTGAGTAGAGAATGTAAAGAGCCACTCACTTAAATTTCATGCCCTATGCACCTCACTTGCTTCACCCTAGTCTAGGCCTTGGTGACCATATTACAACCCGGGCCTTAATTTGTAGTACTTAGAGTTTTAAAATATGTGGGACTAATCTCAAAGTCTCAAGATAATTGTCATTCAATCTGCAGGACGACTTTATATTCTATGAGATAGATTTAAAATAAAGCCCAGCTCTTGGGAAGACAATCTTAGCAACTGGGTATGTAAAAAAACATGGCAGTAGTTTTTTGAGCCAGTAAAACGTGGTTATAAAATGATTTTAAAAATACTTTTCTCTTGAAGTTCTGACATGATCAGTGCTGGGTGTGACCCAAAGATGGAATGAAAAACACGAATGGATGACTGTTTCCCTAGCAACAAGAACCACATATTTCCTCTGAAACCCAAAGAAAATATTCCCCTCCATTTTTCTTTCCACTGGTTTAGTGGTTTCAACAGTAGAGGCATACAATTTTAATATTTATTCAACCAATATTTATTGAAGACCTACCATATGCAAAGCAATACTTATATTTTAAACATTTAGGTATGGCTTCTTTTATCTATTATCCATTCAGCTACATCATTAGATGCGTAGGCAACTCTGTTACACAGGTATCTGCTAAAACTGAATCTCATCTCTGGCTACATGTAAGAATCATCTAAGCGTTTTTTAAAAAACAAAGATGCTTGGGCTCCCAATATAAGAGTACTTCAAAAAGTTCATGAAAAAATAGAATTAAAAGATAATATAAATCTTTCCATAAGCTTTTTGAAGTACCTTCGTAGAAGATGATTCAGTGTTTCCCACCCAGCATCGGTACTTTTTAAAAAAGTACCCCCCCCCAGGTGATTCTAGTGTACATCTAGGATTGAGAACCACAGCCCTGAGAAAATCGATGGCATTGACAAATCAGCTAAACAATTTGATCTACATCAGTTGGAGATAAGAGTTTATAGAAAACTTCAGAGGGTATCATTCAAATTTTTCCATTTTACTGTATTTCAGGAAAAAGTTTCAACAAACTAGTCAATGAATCAATCTCTAAATCTGCCTTGGGGTTTGAATAGGGAAAGAGCTGCCGAGATGACTACAACCACCACCAAACCACCTAAGACCTCCTTCCCCATAGCCCCCAGCAACTATATCTGGAAGACGGAACAAATCCAGAAGCTCTCACCTGAACGATGTCCCCACTGGAAATGTAGCCCTGCAGGCCTCAGAGAAGAGTTGGCCTGTGTCTCCTGTCTGGCTCTTTCCTGTCAAGGCTGAGGCTCCCAGAGGCTGCCTGACCTGCCCCAGGTAATGTTCCAGGACATGTGAGAGTTTGAGGAAGACTTATTCTACTAGTCCTAATACAGAGTTTAGGCCCCAGCTCGGATGGAGACGGACAAGACTCTAATTCTCAACGTGTTTTTTATTTCTTAATACATTTTATTTTATTTCATTATTTATTTATTTATTTATTTTCTTCCAAATTTTATTTTATTTTGTCAATATAAAATGTAGTTGATTATTGTGGCCAATTACCTAAACTCCCTCCCTCCTCCCTATCCCCTCTCCCTCCCAACAATGTCCTTTCTCTTTGCTTGTCGTATTGACTTCAAGGAATTGTAATAATTATGTCCTCTTCCCTTCCCACCCCCTGGGTTCTTTTGTGTATTTATTTATTTATTTTTAGCTCCCACAAATAAGTGAGAACATGTGATATTTCTCTTTCTGTGCCTGACTTGTTTCACTTAATATAATTCTCTCTAGGTCCATCCATGTCATTGCAAATGGTAGTATTTCATTCTTTTTTATAGCTGAGTAGTATTCCATTGTGTAGATATACCACATTTTCTGTATCCACTCATCTGATGATGGACATTTGGGCTGGTTCCA